>NC_071392.1:322500-507861 GCF_022682495.2 Desmodus rotundus | reverse complement strand
GGGTTCAAACTAGCAAGGCGAGCGGCCATTGGCCGGGGCACCGCGAGGCGGGCCCCGGTTATTGTCCGGCGACGGCGGTGGTGGCGGCGGCGGCGGCGGCGGTCGGTGCTGCGGCGGCAGCGGCGGCGGCGGCGGCGGCTCGGCGGGAGCGAGGGCGGGAGCGGCCGAGACCATGGTGAGGGCGGCGTGTCGGCGGCGGGGCGGGCGGGCGGCGGCGGCGGCGGGTGGGCCGAGGCCTGGCGGCCCGACCTGCACCGCCTTCGACAGAGTCCGAGTGCTAACTGGTGCTTCCTGTGGCCGGGACGCTGCGCTCAGCGAGGACGAGCTGGTCCCTAACTCGTGGTGGGGCCGTGCGGCGCCCGTGCCGAAGCCTTTCTGCGGGCGTGCGAGGCGCAGTCGGTCCGCCCAGCCCTGCCGGTGCTCTCCGTGATCACGCGCGCAATCGCGACGTGTTGCAGACCGGTGTCGCTTTACCGGCAGCTAAAAATACCGGAGGCACTGAGTTGTCATCCAGGCCCTTGGGATTTTAAACTTGAGCGGAAGTTAGCCCAGTCCCTTAGAGCACCGCGCCAGTGTCCTGAACAAAGTGCGCTCCTGCTCCGCCGCAGGTGTGCTCCTGCCAGCGCCTGAGCCGGGTTCGTCCCGACACAGGTCCTGGAGTAAAAAACGTACGGTGCTTGTGTTTGCTCACTCGGTCACCATATATATTCAAATTAACGTACAGAGAGTTCCGGGGAGTTGCGAAAAGAAAGTAATTATTTTCTGTATTTGCGATACCACAAAAGTTTGACTTCGTTGAAGTGTCCAAAGCGAATCTGCATTCTCCAAACCTTGGAAATATTAGTCATGTAATGTATTGCGGTTTCTAAAAACTGATTTCGTGTCTGCTTTCTCAAAAAGCAAATGGATAAAACAGATTTGATGGGTTGAAACAGCAAGGATAAAATTGCTTAAGAAAACTGGGAAGCCTGCAGTGTTTGGCAGTTGGTGACGTTTAATTAGTAGTAGCTCTTAGTTCGTAGTTCATAGAGACACAGTGGTTAGAAGTTCAGGCCGTGCACTAGTTGAGAGGTTTTCAAGTGTTTTATACCAGAGCGAGCAGCTGAAAGATGTGCACGAGGAATAAGTGAATGTGGGTACTTGTCCTGACCTCAGAAATAACAAACTGCGCTATCTTTTTTTGTAGAGGGTCAGGAATTACTAAAATGCATGAGGCACCCTGGAGAAGTGTAACGATCCTCTAGTCTCACGGTTAGCTCGGGCCCTTGCGAAATTGTTGAGCGTGAGAACGTGGTACGAACTAGTCCCTAGGCTGGCTTCCGTCCCTGCCACGGCCCTCGTTCTTCACACTGGTGTCAGGGGCGGGCGTGAGCTGAGGCGTGCAGGTAGCAGGGCGGTACCTCGTTGGGTCTCTTAGTGTTTTTGTTGTAATCTTAGGACAGAGAGGAAGGGAGAGAGAAGCATGGGTTTGCTGCTCCCCTCCTGTGTGTGGTCGTTGGTTGCTGCGTGTGTGTGCCCGGACCCGGCGTCCGCGGCCTTGGCCATCAGCCAGCCGGGTCCCGGCCCGGGCCTCACAGCCGACTTTCTGCTCGAGAATTCTTTGGGCAAAGCATTGCGAAGGGGAAATGCCACTCCAGTGCTTACTCTCTACTTCAAAAATATAAACCCTTAAACAGGCAGCCGATTTTATAAACTCATTGCTTTTAACATGTTTGGGGGGGGGGGGTTGGAGGGGAGGTTTGCAGTGAAGAAGTAAATTTAAATGGTAAAATCAGACAATCCAAAAAGGCACATTAGTTTCCCTCTTGTCAGGTCTTTCGTGTTCCCTCCCCAGGGGCAAATAACTGTCCGAACTCACTGTGACCTCCGCACCGATACCCGTTTCCACGAGAACAGGCTCCCTTCACTTGCACACACCTTTGTCACGAAGAAGTGTTTTCTGGGTTGCTCTCTGTCAGCACACATCTGCCCCTCGTTTGTTAAAATGCTCCTGCAACTTTATTTATTTTCAGAGAGCTGGGGAGGGAAACAGCAGTGTGTGGTTGCCTCTCGCGCGCCCCCTGCTGGGGACCCGCCCGCACCCCAGGCCGGGGCCGGGGCCGGGGCCGGGGCCGGGGCTCCAACCAGCGACCTCTAGGTTTGCAGGCCGGCCCTCAGTGCTCTGAGCCACACCAACTAGACATTTTTAACTGAAGTAAAACTAGAAAACGTTTTGTTTCCTGATTATTTTTGAAATAGCATCTTCATTTGGGGCCTTTTTTCCTGTAGGCTGGAGGCAAAGCTGGAAAGGACAGTGGGAAGGCCAAGGCTAAAGCAGTGTCTCGTTCCCAGAGAGCTGGGCTGCAGGTAATGTGTCAGTGATGTTGTAATTCATTATTAAATTCCTTTCTTTACTGTTGTGATTTCATGATCTATAGATGTTCCATTAATTTCTAAAATTTAGTAGTGATCATTAGTAATGAGGTTAACTGGTCAAAATTTAAATCATAAAGCAATTGTCTTTTAATTTGTATTCTCTTCTACCAAACAAGAACAAGTTACGAAGAGATCTTAATTTGGTAATTTTGCTCTCTTAGAGTCTCTTGTTTCTAGATTATAGTTATGTTCCTGATTCTTGTATGAATTGTATCATTGAAATGAGTGTGGTGTGTTTTTTCTTTTGAAGAAGGCATTTGTGGTGGTGCACTAACTTTCAGGATGGGGTAAAACTTTTGGTAGAATAACGAATAGTCTGTTAGTCCTCTGAATATTTCCCCAGTAGATTTAGTTTTAGACTAAGTGATATACTTGAAACTCTAAATATTTTCAAACTTCATCTGTTTGAATAATTGCACCTTTAATCTACAAACTAAGAATGTTCTGGATGAGTAAGAGTTACCCTCTACATGTAGGAGACACTTTGTAAACAGGAAAGTTTGAAGGCCAGACTGTAAGGTCTGGATTTTGTCCTCTTGGCGGTGGTCAGCCACGGAAAATTTTTGAGCAAGAGGCTGACACGCTGTCGGCGGTTCTGAAGGTAGGGGACAGAAACTGACACTTGATGGCTATATTTAATGCACCATGTAAACCTCCACGAGGATTTGCCTACAGTGTGGGAGATGGAAGTCCGATGAAGGCAATTGCAGTGGTTTTAGGAATAAGGTCATACACACCTGAGTTAAAGTAGGACAGATAGGAGTAGGAGGCGTGAGTGTGCTCCCAAAAAGGGGGAGGGGAGAGGTAGTGTTGGAGGAAAGTCGAAGGTTTCTGCAAGCCGCAGAAATAAGGGGCACTGGAGTTTGTGGGTGGGGCAAGTTGTAAGATTTAAGAATTTAAGCAGAGTCATTTTGAAGCTCCACCAAAATAGCCATGTGAAAATGTCCAAAAGTTAATAGATTTGAGTCCAGTTTTGCAAGAGAGATGATCGAAAGAATTAAATTTAAAATCGTTTTGTAAAATCGGTAACTCATGCTCCGAGTGAGTTTCCAAGTAGAGCATGAGAAAGGGCCACAAGGGGCCACAAGGACAGTGGCGCACCACCCAGAAAACACACGGTGACACTGAGGAGGAGTCAGAGTTTGGAGTTAGTATCAGAACTCTAATCTGTAACCCAAGAAGAAACAGTTTTTGAGGTCCTACTATGTGTCAGACAACATGCTGATCACTGAGGATGCATCGTTGAGTGAGGCATTGACCCTGCTCTTAGGGAGCTCAGAATTCCTTAGGGAGGAAATATAACCCGCCCTCCCCCACCCCAAATGCCTTTTCTCCTTAAGGACGCTACCTCCAGATGGCTAATACAGTTGGTCATTAAAATGTATTAGGAGTCGTGGCATTTTAATTAGCCATTAAAATGTCACTGCCCACCTTCAAGAATGGCACTAATCAAAAAGAAGAAGAAGAGTGCTAAACAGAAGCATGTGTGGGAGAAAGTGGGAGACAAAGTGTTTCAGGGTTTGTGTTTAGATTCTGCATTTGCAAAGGTGCCTGGGCCGTGACCGGAAGCAGCTGCCACAGACAGAGAGGTTTTGAGTGAAGTGTGTGGAGGGAAAGGAGCCCGAGAAGAAGAGGGAATTGGAGCCATTGGAATGTGGGGCCAGGAACAGGGTGAGGATAGTCAGGGGCACAGACCGGGGGGCCGAGGACACTTCGGAAGTGAGCAACTGTCCATTCTTGGGAGGTAGAGTCACAGCGAGAGAATGGTACCGTTTTCCTCAAGTCGGCCCTTGAAACTGAGGAGCGGAGCAGGGGCCAGAGCGGAGCAGGGGCAGAGGAAGGTGTGGCGGGTAGGAGTTGCACGAGGCTACCCTGTGCAGGAGTAACCAGGTGGGGAAACGATGGTGCAGCCACGTGGAGTGTGCAGGTGGTCGCTGTGCGGCAGCGTTTCTCTCTGGTTTATGGTGACACTGCATGTTACGAAGACGCCCATTCATGAAACCCTGTGGTGGCTTCTGCCCTTTTAACTTTACCGTCCTCTCAGGAGTGTGAAAGTGGGCACGAAGGCTTGGGGCTAAATACTAGGACGTAGCACATAGGCCCTGGCCACTGCCAAGTGCCCGACAGGTTGGGCTTCTAACATGGGACACCACATTTCCTAACTTCATGCTTCGTTCATATTGTCTGCCTTTGATGGCACTTCAGTGCCTCCCATTCAGACTGTCTCTTTCAGTTTCCCGTGGGCCGCATCCACAGACATTTGAAGACTCGCACCACGAGCCATGGAAGGGTCGGTGCCACCGCGGCCGTGTACAGTGCTGCAATCCTGGAGTACCTCACTGCGGAGGTGCGTGGGGGTGTTAGACATGGAAGTCCAGAAGTGTTAGAGTAGAAAAGGCTGGAGCCATGGAAAATGGGTTTGAAACAAAAAAGACTCGGCCTTTTTAAAAGCACTTTTAGATACATCTTAATCAGCTCATTACCCTGGACCACTGTCAAAAAGAACCTTGGTGTACCTCATTTTTAAAGTTAAGCAGTGGTTGGCAATCCATATTTTTAAGTGACTGCCAAACGAGTGTAAAAATTAAAATACTATATACTATTGAGTGAACTCTGAAGTCGTATATAGTCAGTAGAAGTTACAGCATAATCTCTTGAAGATTTGGGGAGGGGGAACGGCTTGCCAGTGTGCTGATTCATTTTTAAAAGTTGCAAATACGTGAACTTTGACAAAAGACCGAACTGATCCTTCTGGCTCAGTGTATGGTTGTACGCATCCTGTGCCGTATCGTGCTCAGTTTCACTTTTCAGGAAGATGAGTTATTGAGCAAGAGGTTTTAATTAGGGGGTCACCAACCACCGCTGCTCTACCCCAGTGCCTCCTGGGGAGAACATGGGTGGCCACGTGTAGAGGTAGCCAACCCAGTGGAGACACAAGGAAGGTTTTTACTTGAGAAAGATTCAGGTTCAGCCTGTATATTAATGATCTTTTGCTGTCATTTCATTAACCACCAGGTTATTTATGCCCCTTTGGAGATTTAAGATTAAATTACCAGGGGTTTCAGCCCTGCCGAGTCGTGAACCAGGGGTTTCTCTTTGCGGTGTGGGGCTGGTTGAGCACCTCCCTTGCCGGCCTTACACCAGTTTTTGGTTAGCATCAGACTGCTCAGAAAGGTGTGCTTTTCATCCACTTGTGGAGGCAGAGTCTTTTGGCTCAGGAGGTTGGAGTCCTATCTGAACTCCCATTTTCTTTATTCTTGGAAACTTTGATGATAATTTATTAAGGCACGATTAGACAGTAAACCTGTAAGCAGTCAACATGTTTTCAAACATGCAAGTTTGGGGTTTTTGTTGTTAGTAGAGGCACAGAAGATAATTTAGTCCTTAGTAGAGATGATTACTTTCCACCCTGGCTTCCCACTAGGGTCGCTCAGGAGCTTTCAGAAGACACTGGTGCCAGGCCAGCGAGAGTCCCCGGGGAGAACGAGTGGGCTCTGGTGGGCTTTAGAGCACACCAGTCACTTCAGAAGTGCACCGAGGCTTCTGCTGCCCTGTTTAAGGGTGGAGGTTCTGTGGAGTTACTTTTGTGTTCCATCTAAGGTTTTATAATGCCAGTATAGTCTACGGGGGCAAAATAAAAAAATTTTTTTAATGAGCTTCTGTGGCCAGCTAGGACTTTGAAATTCTTCCAGTTGAAAATTTCCATTATAGAATAGAGGGTTTCTGGTTTATTGCATACAGATTATAGGGCCCAGTGATATTATAAATTCTTGAATAAAATTTTTTTATTTATATTTTTTAATCTTTTCTACAACTACTAAGAAATAAATTCCACCCACTAAGGGCTATACAAAAATAAGACTACATGAATATGTGAAAATATATGGTCTTCCTAGATGTTCACATTTAGTATTTTGGCTGAGGAATAATACTGTCCTTCAGCCTTCTTTCTGTAGAAGTAGGTTTTTGCTCAAGTTTCTAATGCGCTTGTAGGATATGAATATTAAAAGGCCAAATGAAGTCATGAGAGCTCTATAAAACCGTTATTAAAATGTGAATAAATGACTTCTGGAATTCCTGGGCATTCCTGTGACCTCTCTCCTCCATGAAGGGCAGGGGTCCTAAGGAAAGACAGAATCTGTTCTCCAGGTCTGATTGTTTTTCACATATATTGGATGGGACTTGGTCATATGTTTATATTCCCGTTCAATGCCAAATCTGTTGTTGGAGGAGTATTAAAAAATATCCCAGAATTCATAAAAATACAAAAAAGAGCCCTGGTTGGAGTGACTCGGTGGATTGAGCACTTCCTGAGAACCAAAGGGTTGCAGGTTCAGTTCCCAGTCAGGACACATGCCTGGGTTGCAGGCCAGGTCCCCAGTAGGGGGCATTCAAGATGCAACCACACATTGATGTTTCTCTCCCTCCCTCCCTCTTTCCTTCCCTCCCTCATATAAATATATATATATATATATATATATATATATAATCTTTAAAAAATAGGAAAAAGGAAAATATACTGTTGGTTTCTGTATATTTTTGTGCATTTTATACACAGATGCTATAGTGATCTTTTTAGCTGTAATTGCTAGTCCACAATGAATCCTTCTGCATTTCACCCCTTGTTTGATGTGCTGTCTCACTGGTGCTTTGTAGGTGCTGGAGCTGGCAGGTAATGCCTCCAAGGATCTCAAAGTGAAGCGGATCACCCCACGTCACTTGCAGCTTGCGATCCGTGGTGATGAAGAGTTGGATTCTCTTATCAAGGCTACCATAGCTGGGGGTGGTATGTATTATGACCTCTTTAGCCCAGATTGGTATTGGCCTTTCTGACTAACAAATAATTCAGGTCAGTGATCCAGTGCATTTCCTCAGCCAACTGGGAAACTTACAGATTTAAAGTCTGTAAGTGTTAAGTTTTATTACAATTCTAGGCTTCTTTTCATTACCATCTGAATAAATATTTCTTCTCTGTATAGCAAGTCCTTATCTAAATTTCATATCATATTTAAAACCTGGTGTTTAACATATTTCCCATGTTCATTATCTGTGTTTGAAAAATGACCTTGAGAAATTGCTTCATATGCCCTTGAAAATCAGGGCTGAGTGAAGGTGAGAGGTAATTTGGTGTCTCTTAACCATTTTGGGGTCACTTTTAGAGAACCTCCTAAAAGCTGTGGTTACTCTTCTCCCAAAAAGCATATAAAATCGGCCCTGGCCAGTGTGGCTCAGTTGGTTGGAGTGTTGTCCCAGAACTGGAAGGTTGCAGGTTCAGTCCCCCGTGTGGGCACGGACGATCCCAGGTCCGGGCACATAGGACCCCGGGTCCGGGCGTGCATGTAGGAGGCAACCAATCAGTGCTTCACTCTTGTGTCAGTGTTTTTCTTTCTCCCTTCCTTTCTCTCTAAATCAATGAAAAGACATCCTCAGGTGAGGATTTAAAGATTATTTTTTTAAGCACATAAAATCACATCATTTTACACACAGTCCTAGAGGGGTTCCCAGACCCCGAGGTGGGGCCCCCCTTGGTGTGGATACTTAAACAGGGTTAGTCATGAGAGGAGACTTAATTAAATGCCATTCTTTGTATAATTGCTCCTTTTGGTTTGAGACACTGAAATGGTCAGATACAATCAGCTTAATGTTCTTTTTAATAATAACATCTTCCTTTCTGTCTTACCCTAGGTGTGATCCCTCATATCCACAAGTCTCTGATTGGAAAGAAGGGGCAGCAGAAGACTGCTTAGAAAGTTGTCCTAACCAGCCCTCTTACTCCCATCACCGCGCTGTAACCAGGGCAGAGGGAATAATGGGGATATGTGGCATTTTAAACACAGGAAATGGAAAAGCATAGACAATTACTGTAGACATGGTAAAGGAGACATTTGTACGTTCTTAGACTCAGAGTTTGATAAAAGTACCTTTTCACATGTCAGCAGTTGTGTGTTGATTGGCTGGGTTTCTCCCATGGGTTTTATACAAAAATGGAATTGATAAACCATTTTTTACAAAAATAATGTGTCTCAAAACTGTTCTGTTTGTGATGTGTTAGAAATGTTTTGCTCATACTTTGAAATTTTTTTAAATTTCAAATCGGTTATCTAGTCACAAAATCTTAAATAAGAATTTGGGACTGTAGTTTGACCATGGCTGATGACCATATTATGTTGAATCTTAGATGCTATCCATTTCCAGTACGCACCGTTACTTTCCATACCACTAAAGAAAGAAAGACTGTCCATTAACCATGATATGCCATTGACAATGGGATGCATCCCAATTTCTGCCATGTTGGAATGTGCACTGACATAGATACGCACTGAGAATGAAATAGGCCCTGGCTGGTGGGGCTCAGTGGATTGAGTGCCAGCCTGCGAACCAAAGGGTGGCTGGATTGATTCGCAGTCAGGACACATGCCTGGGTTGTGGGCCAGGTCCCCAGTAAGGGGCGCTCGAGAGGCAACCACATGATGTTTCACTCTTTTTCTCCCGCCCTCCCCCTCACTCTAAAAATAAATAAATTTTTTTTTTTTTTTTTTAAGAACGTTGAAATAAGGTAGCGAAATTATTTGATGTACTGTGTGGCAAGCCCTGTACTAAGGGCTTTACTGACCCAGGAATTTTACTGCCCCCACTTTAGAGATGTGGCACCCGATGCTCACAGAAATGGTTTGCCAGAGAACACTGATTTGGTTGACCAAAGGTGGCAGAGCTGAGATGCAAACCTAGGTCTGCCTGACTTCAGAGCCCACACACTTAGGTAGAATTGAAGTTACACTTGGCTTAAAATTCAAACTTGTACTGGTCTTCTATTGATAGTGATATTCAGTAATTTGTACAATTTTTTAAACTATTTTCTTTGTCATTTTCTAAGTAACTTGTAAAATTTAAGTTAAGGTACCAGTTAGTGGTACTTCAGATAATATTTTTATGACTGGAAGTCCTCATTAAAAAAAATTTAAAATGTTTTATAATGCAACACTATCAAAACAACTCATTTTTCAAAACTTATTTTACTATGGGAGTTTTCAAAACTACAGAACAATAAAGAGAACAGTATAATGGGCCCCCACGTACACCGCCTCCAACTTCAGCAGCTGTCCTGTGGTCGGTTTGGTTTACCTGTCTCCCCCCCAGCAGCCCGCCTCCAGTGGCGCTGTGTGAAGCCCGTTTCAGGCTGATTTACTTTCCTGTACGTGCACGTCACAGTCAGTGTGGCGGTAAAGATGGGCACTCTTTAGATCAGAGCCCGGGGTCGTCGTGTGACAACTAACACACTTTGTAATTCCAAACGTCACATTTCAGCGTTCAGACTCCCCGACTGTCCCATTTAATCACAGTTGGCTTGTTGGAAGCAGAAGCCAGACAAGATTTGTGTCTCGCATTTTGTTGATGTCTCAAATTTCTTTTTAATCTATAAGTTTCTCTTCACTCTTTTTCTTACAAATTTTGAAGAAAGTCATCCTATAGAATTACCTTTAATTGTAGATTTTACTGAATGCATCCTAATGCTACTTAATTTTTTTCCCTCTGTTCCCTATATTTCCTATAAATGGTCCTAGAGGGGTTTTTTGCAGCATTTTGCGTTTTACAAAAATAACTCCTAGGTGATACTGTGTACTTCGAAACCCTGTCACTCCCGCTC
Organism: Desmodus rotundus; assembly: GCF_022682495.2. Taxonomy (NCBI): domain Eukaryota; kingdom Metazoa; phylum Chordata; class Mammalia; order Chiroptera; family Phyllostomidae; genus Desmodus; species Desmodus rotundus. The sequence goes on along the minus strand of NC_071392.1, from coordinate 497,801 downwards.
TTGGGATTACCAGGCAGGGCCAGAAGGACTCATACTGGTGAGGGTCGTCTCGTTCCCCCCTCGTTCCTGTGTCTCAGTGGCAGAAGGAGGTTTTGAGGCCTCTTCCCTTCTCTGCACCAATGAGCGAGTCCCCTTCCCTGCAAAGCCCTATTCTGCAACAACAGCCAGTGTGCTGACATGCCAGGTTGCATCCCACCTGTACCTAGAGGCAGTACTGCTTCAGTTGCATCATCGATCTGTACTTAGGGAGCTGTGCCGGGCCACCTTTCCTCAATGATCCAAAACGAGGGTAGGCCCCACAATGCAACAATAATCAACGCCTCTGTCCACGTTGGGTGATGCCGGCAGTGCTCCCGTCTGCCAAGGTCCTTCCCAGTGGGCGCCCTCCAGGCGCCAGCACAGAACTGCCCTTCCTGGCACGGATGCCCAGCCCAAAACTATAACCAGAAAAGTCCAAGCAACTTGAGAACATAGAAACAAAACTGGTACCCACAACTCCATTATTCCAAAGAGTACTAACAAGCAAGTCTTCCAGCCAATCACAAACCGTGGTCCCCACACAATGGCTTCTCCAAAGCAGTCCTCACCTGGACCTCCTTCCACAGCCTTATCCCACACCCATTTCCTCTTCACCAGCCAGGCGTGTTTAGGCAGCTGGCACCTCGAGTGGGTGCGCAGAGGAACTCCAGAGCCTGGGAAACCCACAGTCCCACTCTTGGGGTCGACCAGCCACAGGCAGCTAGGGGCCCACCACAGTCACCACCACTGCTGTTACCGAACAGTGAGTGGGGTCCTGCTTCCTGCCGCCACCTTCCAAAATTCCAGAGGCAGAGGTTTGGTGACAAAGGAAAGGAGTCTTTATTCAAAAACTTCACAATTTTGGAATAACTGCTTTCCACATGCATTAGTCACTTAAGCCTATCAATTAAAGCTAAACTCTTTAACTCTTTAGTTACAGCTTCAATCACTTAAACCTATCAATTAGGGCTAAACTTCAACACCTGAGTTCTAGCATGTCTCCCTGTTAGTTTTTAATTATCTTATTTCTATAGGGTTAGTTTAAAAACTAAAACAAGTAAGATACAACAGCTACACAATGGTGGAAGAAAGACAGACTTCCGCCTGAGAGCCCATCCCCCCTAGAACCCCCAAAGAAGAATAACCCTGGCACCCTCTGCCAGGCCCGCCGACCCTAGGCTGTGCCCAGAATTCCTTCCCATCCAAAATCCATCCAAAATCCACCCAAAATCCATCCGAAATACCTTCTGCTGGGAAACGCAGGCAGCTGCAGCACATCATCCAGGCATCCGGAGGAAGAAGAGCCAGAGAAAGCCAGTCCGAGAGCCCGAGAGCCCTTTTTTTTCATTTCAAACCTTTGCAGCCCGTAATTCCACGCATTCGGGAGGTGTTCAACTTCTCAGCCAATCCAGTCCTAGGCTGTTTACCGTTGCCTAGAGCAACCTCCTCCTAAGGCCCCTCCCCACTCCTCCCCAGTGAGCTGGTCAGATCCCTCTGCATCGTTGTCCCCGCACAGGTTTTGAACAAGTTTCTATACTGGGGGGACTCACAGTTATCCCTGCGTGAACTTTTAATCGTTTTTGGAAGCCAAAATAGCAATAGAAAAGGCAATAATCAACAGAGTAGGCTTCTTTTACTAGAGTTTTCTAGGTCATTGCTGCAAATATCTATTCCCTTTTGGTAGTGTAGTCATTTGACTACTGTGTCCCCAGGATTGTATTTTCGTGGGAACGATTAGCTCTCAACTGGTGCTGCCCGGCTCACTAAATGTAAGGGGCAGGGGATAGACAGACAGACCTCTTCGCGGCATAGCACTTCCCAGGCACTGGGCACTGAGTGTTTCGTTGTTAATATTCTTAGAGAGCCCTGGCTCGTGTGGCTCAGAGGTTAGCACTGGACTGTGAATCAAGGGGTTGCCAGTACAATGTCCAATCTAGAGCACACACCTGGGTTGCGAGCCGGGTCCCCAGTGGAGGGTATGCAAGGGGCAGCCACACATTGATATTTCTCTCTCCCTTCCCTTCTCTAAAAAGTGAATAAATAAAATCTTTTAAAAATTCTTAGAGGGGAAGGGAGGGAGAAAGAGAGGGAGAGAAACATCAGTTGGTTGTCTCTCACACCTCAGATCTGGGGCTGAGGACAGAACCCGCAATCTAGGCCTGTGCCCTGACTGGGAATCGAACCTGCAACCTTTTGCTTTGCGGGATGACACCCAACCAATCAAGCTACACCAGTCAGGGACAGGTGTTGAGTGCTGCACAAATGGAAGGCTGTGGCAACTCTGAGTCAAGATTGCCAAAGCAGCCTTGGCTGCAGCCTGCAGAGTGAAAGGTGGCTGGTTCGATTCCCAGTCAGGGCACATGCCTGGGCTGTGGGCCAGGTCCCCAGCAAGGGGCACATGAGAGGCAACAGCACATTGATGTTTCTCTCCCTCTCTTTTTCCCTCTATTCCCCTCTCTCTATAAATAAATAAATGAATAAATTCTTTAAAAAGATTGCCAAAGAAAAAGGGGATACTCACCCAGAAAGTTGGGACCCCTGCCGCCCAGGACTCTGGCACGTGGACTTCCCCTGCCCTTTTGGTTTAGGCACCAAGGAGATTGCTGTGGGGCCCCCTTGCCCAACCTTTGAGCCCCATGCAGTAGAAGCCCTCCTGAAGTCCCACCCAATCCACACTTCTCAGTCAACCCCCTCACCTCCTGTGAAATCCTCATTACCGTTCCACACTACACTTGCCACTTGTAAGACCCCTTATTCCAGCTGCTCTTCCCCCTTTCCCAACAGAGCTCCTCACAGCTGCTTAACTCAGAGCCATCTCCTGACCCCAGGTGACAATTTGCAGGAGGCTCCTGGGTGACGCTGACTCCTCATGGCTCCTTGCTTGTTAAGAGGTGACAACAGCAGGAAACATTGTGCAGAAATATTGTGCAATACCCACACCCTTTCAGATCACTGAGCCCAACGAGCTCACGCAGGCCTGCACCCTAGCCCAGGGCAAAATTGCCAATGTGGGTACTGATAGGGCGTTCGCTTTCAGAGTGGCTCAAGGCGCTGGAATGTTGCGGAAGCAACGCAGCTTTCTTACCAGCAGCAGAAATAAAATTAGGAATTTTTGGATACTATACGTTTTGTTTTGTATTTTTTTCCTTTTTTCCCCTTATCTTGCTATTTTTGGATGCTATACAGATATATATATATATATCTATAAATTGATTTTAGAGAGGGGGAGGGAGAGATTGGACTGTTTTTCTATCTGTCCATGCATTCACTGGTTGACTACTGTATGTGTCCTGACCAGGATCGAACCTGCAACCTTGGCTCCTCAGAACGATGATCCAACCCACTGAGGTACCTGGCCAGGGCTGTACTTTTAAAAAGGATGAATTTTACAGTGTATAAATTATGATCTCCATAAAGTTTTTAATGAATGGAAATTACAGTATGTAAAAATAGTGTTGTTCTAGATTGAGAGACTAAAGAAACTTCATAATCAAATGCAACGTGTAAACCTAGATTGGATCCTGGGGGTGGGGGGAGAGGAGAGGGAAGGATGCTATGTAACACCTTCTAATTGCATGTAAATATACCGTAATAAAGCTAATTTTGCCCTGGCTGGTATGGCTCAGTGGATTGAGTGCTGACCTGTGAACCAAAAGTTCCTGGTTTGATTCCAAATCAGAACACATGCCTGGGTTGCAGCCCAGGTCCCCGGCTGGGGGTCCACAAGAGGCAACTGGAGGCAACTGGTCAATGTATCTCTTGCACATTGATGTTTCTCTCCTTCTATTTCTCCCTCCCTTCCCTCTCTGTATAAATAAAATCTTTAAAAAGTAAAATAAAGCTAATTTTAGAAACACCTAGGTTCCCTGGGGGAACTCTGAAACATGGAGCAGATACTCTAGATTTTATGGATTCTGCTTATTTTCTGAGGCGTGATAAAGGCACTTGCTGAGCTCGCCTCCTAGGGAGCCCCGCTGGCTGCCCCCCTCCCCCCCCATGCTCTTGGGCAGAGGAGGCCACAACCAGGACCCACACACTGCTCACCTTGCTTTCTCCTGGTCCTGTCAGCACACAGTGACAATCCTCCCTTTCTTTGCACAGATTTGAGCTTGCTTCTCACTTTTTCAAAACTCAACACGATCTTTCAGGGACACACATTTTGTGCTCGAGATCGAACACAGAAGCCAGAGTCATGGTGACCTCTGGCGGGGGCGCTGTATGCAACGCCAGGAGTGGCTCCCAAGGGACTTGGGGTGACTGGAAACATTAGATATGCTGGTGGGTTTCACTTCTGGTCTCTACACTGCACATCTTACCAACTTGGAGGAGGCAACTTCTAAGGATGGCCCCACTGCTCCCCACCTCCTGGCGTACAGTACATGCCCCTGAGTGTGGGCTGAACCTAGTGACTGGCTTGTAACAGCACACAGCAAAAGCAATGGGATGTCATTTCTGACACGCTGAGACAGGGACTTCTACCCTGCTGGGCTCCACTCCTTTCAGGGTTGCACGCTTTGATGAAACTGCCAGTTGGCGAGACCTTGTGGCAAGGAACCACCCTGCCGTGTGACACCCACGTACACCTGTGCTACACGCTACAAAGCAGTTCCTTCCCTGCAGAGGCCAGAGATGAACGGCCCTGGCCAACACCTCGACCGCCAAGGACCCAGACAAACCGTACCGAGTCCTGATCCAGACACTGAGATACTGCTCAGTCATTACGCTTTGGGACCGTTCGAGACCACAGTAGATACCTGTAGAATGTGCTTCTGTATGTATGCTTTGCAATAAAACATTAAGTTCCTAATTCTGGAAAACCAACCAACTACAGTCTGTTCAGGTTTCAGTTTTCATGCCAGTATCTGTGAACCTCCTCTGGGGAGGAGGCACTGGGATTCACTTAACTGGACAAAACCCCACGGGTTTACACTCCAACACACTGGTCACACACTGCGTGCCAAGCACTTGCAAGAGTGACCAGTCTCTCACACCCCACGAAGGAGTGCACAGCCTGTGACAGTGATTTATGGCACGCAGATTGGTTTTGAAAGACAGGCAAACCACCGCTCAGGCTGGGACACTTCCTGGGGTATCCATGAGCCTAGAATCAGCAGAAATGAAGGCCAAACCTTAAACCAGGTCTTCCTTAAACCTCCTCACCTGGTGAACTCATTAAGCCACTTTGCACCTTCCTGACTAGGTCACTTTACACCGCATGACAGAAAGAATTGTTAAACTCCACAAAGTCTGGTCTGCACCTCCCGAAGTTCTGCAAGGCAGGAACCTCCCTGCTCTGGCTCCCCAACTTTTCTGGAGCCCATCACTGTGCATTGCTATCGGAGTCCAACTGATACTGGTTTGACAAATGGTGGTAATTTGGTGTATGTGGCCACACATGGGAGGACAAGTCTCCTAGAGCAGGGGCCCCCAAACTCCTAGCCATGGACCTGTAGTGGCCCAAACCAGTTACGTTACTGGACCACACTGGTGAGCTTGAAGGCAAATCACTTGCATCACCCCGAAACCATCACCCCCTATCCCCAACCTGTGAAAAAAACTGTCTTCCACAAAACCAGCCCTGGTGCCAAAGGAACCAGCTAGGCAGCCAGAGTTCAGGTCACTAACTGGCTAAGTGCATCACCCTTTGTCATTAAGAGTATCAGGTGGGCCAACCAAGCGGCACACTGCAGTCAGCAGGGGGGCAGTGTCACACCTGCAGCAGATTATCCTTTGGCCTAAGCACAGGTCATTCCTGACACTTAACACTGCTACTTGACCTTCAGAGGAAACCAAGTTCACAAGGAAGGCCCTCATCTGAACTGATCCCACAGGTCCCGCTGGTTGGGTCTGTGTTCGAGGGACTTCAGGGGCAGACACAGATGCCCAGAGGGCTCTGCAGGCCAGAAAACCAAGTAGCTGACTTTTTACCACCACTTTTGCCCACTTCAGACAATCTGTACTTTATGATACACCTTCCACTCTTCATTCACCCCCTTCAAAGCCCACAGTTCCAACTGTTCCACCAGCACAGCCCTGAGAGCCACCATGCAAGCTGTTCGAGTGCCCCTCAATGTGCCCTGCAGAAACCTCCTGGCAGCACTGCTCCCAGCTCCTTTCCTACCCCTGCCTGCAGCCCCAGCCTTACCTGGTAGATAGACATTGAATGCTTAGGTTAGGGAAGCAAAAACTGCAGTAATCTGGAATTAAACAAAGAGCAATATTGCCTTAAAAGTAACCTGTTGCTGCTTAAAGTAAAACCCTAACCCAAACAAGGACAGACAACTGTTGTTTAGTTTTTATTTCATAATCATAAACTTAACTCTGCAAACCAGCTAGACTTGGAAGGGGTAGGGAAAACATGGAACCCAATGAACTGCGGCGAGAGCACGAAGATTATAGAACATTCCAAGCAGATGGGGGTGAAGGGGTGCTCTCCTGAGCTACAGAAGGAATGGTCTGGTGGAGAAGATAAAACGTAAGTCAAATGTGTTAGAGTTGCCCACAGTCAGCAATGGTGATCTTCTTGCTGGTCTTGCCGTTCCTGGACCCGTAGCGCTCCATGGCTGTCACCACATCCATGCCGTCCTTCACCTGGCCGAAGACCACGTGCTTCCCGTCCAGCCTGGAAGAGAGCAACCACCACCAGTGACCAGAGGTAACGGGCACCTGCACTCTGCATTACGATGAGAAGAGTGCCCACAAACCAACGCAACACACTCAAGATACCACCAGAAAGGTGGCTTATCCAGCCTTTAATCCTAGCGAATGCTGACTCATTAAATACTGGAAACGTGATTTTACCCTTCTACCTAAAGGAAAGGCCACACACAGACTGACCCAAAAAGGTGGCCTAAGACCCTCCAGCCTTGGCTAGGGAGCTCAGTTGGTTAGAATGCTGGCCCAATGCCAACGTTGCAGGTTTGATCCCTGGTCAGAGCACATACGAGAATCGACCAATGAATACATAAATAAGTGGAGCGACAAATCAATGTTTCTCTTCCTCTGAAGCCAATAAGTTAATATATTAAGAAATATATAAAAGGGCGAAGGATCACGTGCTAATTTAGATAACTTGTTCCTCGGTTGCCTCTGCCTGGTTCTGCCCTTACCACTCGGTCTTGGCCGTGCAGATGAAAAACTGGGAACCGTTTGTGTTGGGTCCAGCATTTGCCATGGACAAGATGCCAGGACCTGTGTGCTTCAGGACGAAATTCTCATCGTCAAATTTCTCCCCATAAATGGACTTGCCGCCTGTGCCATTGTGGCGTGTGAAGTCACCACCCTGTGAATGTAACAGAAACCTATCACCTTTGCAACACAATCAGAAAGCATGCCAAGCCTGCAAGGTTCAAACTTCAAAACTCAAGTTTAAACTGACCAGAAGGTTTAAGTGAAGCCAAAATGGTAAAATAACAGCTCCCATGTACACATCCAATCCCAAAGTAGGGTAAAAACTCATGTGAAAATCAGTATGTTTCATACCTGGCACATAAATCCTGGAATAATTCTGTGAAAGCAGGAGCCTTTATAACCAAATCCTTTCTCCCCAGTGCTCAGAGCACGAAAGTTTTCTATTGAAAGAAAAAAAAAAAAGGAAGAGAACGTATGTATACACCACACACACAATTAAAATTGGACTGCCTTATTAAACTTAAAAAGGAACTAACCTGCTGTCTTTGGAACTTTGTCTGCAAACAGCTGTAAGAGAAAAACAACACCTGCTTACACATTTTATAGCTAACTACCCATGTCCTCAGGGCCTTTGGAATCAAATTCATTTTCTCCCTACAAAAGAATGCTTCAGTGATTGCTCTGAATCCCAAATAAGAAGTGCTCCAGCAGCCTTAATGTCCTGTGGGCCAAAGACAAGCCAAAAATCCAGAACCCGCAATGACTTCAATAGTGTGAGGCTTCTGGCAAGCGACGTAGAACTTTTGAGTGTGAAGACACTTACTCCTGAACAGATACAAGGCTTCTCGAGTATCACCACCTCCCCCCACCTCAGCTGGAACTGATGGACAGACTTCCAGCAACAGCAACTACTCCTACTGCCTGGTTCCCGGCAGACTGCTCTAATTTTACTCCCTGGCAATGAAAGTGCCACCACCTCCAATCTGTTAACACAGCTCTAACGGATTAGATAAGCAGCCATGTCTTGGTTTCCAAGTCCCTTACCTAGCAGTGGGTGTTAGATAAAGATTGGTTTCTAATGCATCTGCTCTGAACCTTTCCTGCGTGCATACAACATTTTGGCTAAAGACGATGAAATGACGTTAAAAACATTTACAAGCTCTTTCACAAAGACAGCGTGTTTATAAAACAATTTAACTCTTCCACCAATCTGTGGCTAAATCATCCCCGCACGTCCCTGGGTGCTTCACCTAGGAGGACTCGGCTTTTTAGCTCTAAGTCCCTGCACCTACAACATCCGGTCTCTAAGAAGCGCCTTTTCTCCAGGCCCCGCGCTCCTCACCCAAGTCACTTCCCCTTTAGACCGTAACTCCTGTGCAGGCCTTTCCTGGCAGCTCCACCTCCATTCTCGCCCAGGGACCCGCGGAAGGTCCTATCGCCTTTCCACTAAGCCCTGGGGCTAACCCGACACTAACACGCTACAACGCGCTCGGCTCCGGCCAAGTTTCCACGTGGGCTGCTGACAGCGGCTCACAGCAGGGCGGGTAGACCAACTGCGACGCGACGTCTGCCCGACGGGGCCGAGGCGCCGTGGGCTGGAGCCTCCGCCCTCGGCTGCACGAGGAGAACCGCCGCTCGGACGAAGCTCCACCCCGAGCGCCGGCGTCTTGCGAAAACCATACCTCGCCTAAGAACGTGCCCGGGGCCACATCGGCCGCCTGTCCTCTGGGCTGGCCCCCACCCAACCGAGGAGCGCGGCCCGGGCCACAGGGGCCCTGGCCCTCCCACGGGCGTCGTCACCGCGGGGGAGGCGGGCCGCAGCGCCACCTCGCTTCCGCTGAGCCCGTGTCGATTCCACCGCACCTCCCTAACCACCGCGGACGCCGAGTCACGCGGGGTCCGGTCCCTGGAATCTGGACTCGCCCCGGCCGGCGCGGGAAAGGCGCCCTCAGGTGCGGCGGCTGCCAGGAGCAAGGCAACGGTCCGAGACTCAGAGCGACGCCCGCGCCCACCGTCCGTTTGGGGCGTTGCCGACCCGCAGGGCCTACGGTCCGCGCGGCGGCCAACGGCTCGCGGTCCGAGCACGTGCGCGGCCGGAAGGGCGAGGCCGCCCCTCCCCCGCCGCCTTTGTCTGCCCGCCGCCCCCGGCCTCCCAAAATGGCCCCTCGTCAGGAAATGGCGCCGCGCTCCTCCGGCTGGAGACCGCTCGGGCCCCTCGGCCGCCGCCCCCACTTCACCCCACCCCCCGCCCAGGCCCACCCGGAGCGCCGCCGCCGCCGCCGGCCCCACCTCGAATGAGACGCGGCCCAAAGGCTCGCCGTCCGCAGCGATGTCGAAAAACACGGTAGGGTTGACCATGGCTGGACGCTGAAAGGTCCGAGGCGGCGGCGGCGTCTGCAAGGCGGCACGAGCCCTGGCGCCCGCCCCTCTTATAGCCGGACCGGGCCCCGCCCAAGGTCTGTCGCGCGCCGCCGCCCCAGCCAATCGTGACCGCACTCAGTGCGGAGTGACGGTACGCCTGGCCGTTGTGCAGAGACGGCGCTGGGGCGGGGGTGGGACTACAGGCGCGCGTGCGCGCTGGCGTTCTCCAGCAGGTTCCCGCCCGCGGACTCCGTCGCGGCTCTGCGGCGTTGGGTGGAGTGCGGGGGCCGGGGACGCGGCCTCTGGATGGTGTTGGGGTGGGTGCTGGGGGCGGCCTGGTTGGGTGGCCGGAGCCCTATGGGGCGCGGGGATCGGGAGGCTGCCCTTCGCCCGAGCGTCTTCCCACTGCGCAGAGGGGGCAACTGAGGCGAACGCAGGTCTCAAGGTCGCGCGGGGCGCCAAGGTCGCTCGGGGTCCCGGGCCCCGCTTAGGGCCCAGGTGGCCTCAGGCACTGCCGCCTCCGCGAGCTGCAGAGGAGGCGCAGCCGCCCCGACTGCGCGGTGACGAAATGCTTCCAAAATGCCCTACTTTCCGAAAATACCTTGCACTCTCTTCCCGCATCTCCTCCAGCAGGGAGACACTGCGGCGGAGCCTAGCGGCCCCACCTTTAAGGACGCTGCGCCTTCTCCCCTTTTCAATCTCGGCGCCACCCCCACCTGCGAAAGTAGATCTGCTCTGTCGCGCCCCCGCTCTGGTGAAAGACAAAGCAACAATTTTAAGGTTGATTTCCGCAGGAAAAGACCATAATACTTTTATTACCAAATGCACTTATGCGACCCTAGTGTCTTGTTCAGAAAACCTTGAAATGGCGATAATTTATACGTATATCCACCCCTGCCACGCAGCCGCAGTACTCACAATGTTGTGGAATATCTCAAACTCAGTTTCTTCATCTACAAAACCAGGGCAGGGTGTGAAGAGCAAAGCAAATGAGACTCCGGGATGGAGGAGAAGCCCCGCGCCCGGCACGTTCCGGGTCATTCCTCAGGAGCCTGCCTGTACGGTGAACGCGGTGTGGTTTTCTCACCGCCCTCCACGATCCCCATTCACCGACGCGGGTGTTGGGGGTCCTGGGTGTTTCTCGGTTTGCTCAGAGTGTTAGCAAAACCAGCCCTGGAAACGGCTTTTCTTTCCTCTCTCTCTCTCCCTCACTCCACATCCCCTGGTGCTTTGTGACCTTGAGGAAGCTACTCGCCCTCACCTGACACCAAAAGGAGCTAAGGCCCTCACGCATAAACTCCAACTTCTCTCCCTTCCACTTGGAACCCGAGAGCATTTAGAGTCTCCGTCCACCCCGCCCCGCCCGAGGTGAATGAACAAATGCAAATGCAGGAGTGCCTAATAGAATCCTCCTCTGACTTCCCTCATACTACTGTCTCTTTCTTAAATATTTTATTTATTTATCTTTAGAGAGAGGGGAAGGGAAGGAAAAAGGGAGAGAAACATCAATGTGTGGTTGCCTCTCGTTCGCCCCCTACTGGGAAGCTGGCCTGCAACCCAGGCCTGCGCCCTGACTGGGAATTGAACCTGTGACCCTTTGGCTCTCAGGTGGGCGCTCAATCCACTGATCGACTACTGCTGCAAGTTCTGCCAGCTCTTCATTAATGCTGTGGCAGCCAGGACCTGGGTCTGCTCACTATCCACACAGAGTACCCTCAGAAAGCAAGTGTGTGTGTTTTCTTTGGTAAGGGAGAAGGGATGCTGGAGCGGAGCCTTCACTGGCATTATGTATCGACCCAGACTTCCGAACTGAGTAAGACAGCAGCTGGCACAGAACCTCCCGAATGTGGGGCTGCCTGTGCCTTACTCGGATGATTCAGACAAAAAACAAACACAAGCAAATTCAACAGCGGCCTGAGCTGGCTAGCAGGAGGTGTTCCATCCCAACAATCAGAACTGCATCATGTGGCATACTATACACAAATGCTTATATCGCAAACTCTCTGAGCAAGAGAGAACGTAACGGAAAGTAAATCAGGTTACCCCAAATTATACAGTCACTGCTTCGGAAGAGGGGAACTTGTCTCTTTAGGGCCTAGCTTGGTACTTCTGCCAACTTGCTTCTGCTCACAGCTGGGGGGAAGCTGCCCCTGCCGGGACAGCCAATGACATCACCGTCCCCAAATCCAGGGCCCTTCCCAGGCCATGTCTTGCCCTCCATCAGGCACATGCACCAACTTCTGCTTCCACAGCTTCCTTGATGGCCTTGACTCTTCTCTCCCACTTCGCCAGCTCCGATCTTTCCCTGTTGAATTGTTTCCCAGATTTCTCCCAGGCCACAGGTGCGCAGTTGATTTGTTTTGTCCCTCACGCACCTGCCGTGGTGAACCTCATCCATTCCCATGGCTGCAATTCTTAGATGACTTCCAAACTAAGTTCCCCCCACACCTCCCCCGTGTCCCTCCTGCCGCAGCACTTGCTCGGCCTGTTACTGGGCTCCTGGTTTGCCACCCAGAGTGGTCACTCTCAGAACCATCTGACTTTGTAACTCCCATGCTATACAGCCCCCTTGGAGAAACCCTGGGCGGGGTCCACAGTGTGGGACAGAAGCAGCTCCTTCACAGTCTGGCCCCAGCCTCTGGGTGGACGTTTCTCCTTCCACACTCTCCCCCTCACTGCACTTCGTGTTTCCAGGACTCTTTGCCTGCTCAGCACCTGCCCCCACTGCCCCTTCTCAACCCTGCTGAGCAGCTCAGCAAAGCTCAGCCCTGTCGCCCCAGGGGGAAGTTGCCCTGGCGGGAAGTTACCCTAGCTCTCGCAGAGCCACGGCACCTGCAACACCCAGACTCAGTACAAGTGAGTGGGGTGGATGCGTGAAGGAAGTCTATGACCCCACAGGTGGCTAATGAGAGAGCCAACCAGAGCCTGACTCTGGAGCATGTCATCCGAGGCTGTGAAACAGCCCAGACCCTGTGACTGGCCAGCTCAGCAGGCGCCCCTCCTCTGGATAGTCAGTCAGCCCAGGAGAGTGTCCAGGGGATGAGGCAGCTTCACTTCAGTCCTCACCACCACCCCTACATCTGCTGACACCTACCTACACCCTGCTCCCTCCCCTGACCCATCCTCTCCTGTCCCCATCTTGCCAGGCCCCTCACAGGTAGCTGGCCTCAGTGTCACTCTTCCGCCCTCCCCTCCTCTCAGCGTCTCCTCTCCCTGCAGCTCCCCCGCCCCTGACTCGTGCAGCATTGCTGCTCTCGGCTCACTCTTCGGAAGGGCCTGCACTGCTCGCTGTGACGCCTCATGCAGTCCGACTTCCGCTCTCACCGAGGCCCTGATTTGAGGCTTTGTCAGACTTGTTAAACCCACCCAGGCCACAGGCTCACCCTGACTCGACCCAACTCCATGGCAGGCAGGACAGGCTGTCTCGGTGGTCACCGAAGGGTGTTGCAGTGGGAGAGCCAAGGGACGGGGATGAGAGCCCCTCCTGCATGGAGAGCGGGGCAGAGGGGCCAGGGCCTGCCTGGGCGTCAGGACGTATCCCCCATCCCGCCACCCGTGTGCTTCTTTAACTGTTTGGTGGTCCTGAGGTTTGGGGTGGGGGGTGGTCACTGACTTAATCTCACTGGAGTGTTCAGCTGCTATTTCTTCTTGGGTCAGTTTGGGTATTTTGCATGTTTCTAGGAATTTGTTCAGCTAGGTTATCTGATTTACTAGCACGTAATTGTTCCTAGTGTTCTCTTATCCTTACTTCTGTCAGGCCCGTACTAACCCCCCTGCTTCCGTCGTCAATGTAGTCGTTTGTGTCTCCTCAGTGGAGCTACAGGTCTGTTCGCTCTGTAAACACTTGTGCTTATGCTGACTATTGCTTCGTGGTCTCTGGTTCACCTGTGTCCCTCATGACTTCCTTTTCCTGCCACCTCTGCATTCAGTGCATGCTTTTTCTAGTTCCTTCAGGAGTCACATTGTTAAACTGGGACCCCTCTCTCTTTTTAGTGCAGGTGTTCACAGCTACAGATTCCCTCTAGCACCACTCCCACCCAACTCACGCGTTCGTGTGCTCTGTTCACTCACCCCAGTGTCTCTCGTCACCATGACTTCCTCTCTGACCTGTTGGCTGTTAGTTGCTTAATTTCCACGTATTTGTGAATTTTTGTATCCCTATTATTGCCTAGTAGCTTCATTCCCCTGTGCTTAGAGAAGGTACTTTGCATGATTTCCATGTAACTTATTGGTACTTGCTTTGTAGCCTAATACGTGGTCTGCCATGAGAATGTGTGTTGTTCTATTGGGCGCAGTGGTCTAAGACTGGCTGGCTTAAAACACTTTTTTTTTTTTTTTTTTAATTGATTTTAGCCCTGGCTGGTGTGGCTCAGTGGATTGAGTGCTGGCCTGCGAACCAAAGGGTCATGGGCTCGATTCCCAGTCAGGGCACATGGCCGGTTTGCAGGTCAGGCCCCCAGTAGGGGGCGCAGGAGAGGCGACCAATTGGTTTATCTCCCTCTTCCCCTCTCTAAAAAATAAACAAAACCTTTAAAAGGGTTAATTTTAGAGAGAAACATCAATTTGCTGTCCCACTCACTGACGCACTCATCAGTTGATCCCTGAGTGCACTCTCACTGGGAATTAGACCCGCAGCCTCAGTGTACTGGGAACACGCTCTAACCCGCCACGCTGTGCGGCCAGGCCACTAGCTTTGGTTCGATGCTGTAATGTTTGGTGCACTCGTAAGAGTATGGATGGTACAGGACACACACTGGGGTGGACACCCATGAAGTCACTGCTCTGCTCTTCCTTGGGTGCCCCCACCCCACGGAAGAAGGCACAGGAACCCCATGAAATGGACAGCGGAAGAGCTTGGACACGGCATCTGCTGCGGGGGCCCCACACTCCGGCCTCTGTCCTGTGTTGTGAGAGGAGGTGTCCACAGCAATGTCGGGTCACCCACACCACGGCGGCCACTGCTCAGTCCTTTCTGTCCTGCCTGAGAACTCGTAAATGGTTTGCGGCCTTGCAGTCACTCCCAGATCTCTCCACACCCCCCAAGGAGCTCCCACAGTGCAGTAGGCTGGGGCGCCAGCACCCATCCTGTCCACAAAATCCCCAAAGGGCTCTGGAGGGCTGGGGACTGCTGATGAGAAAGCACTGGGCTGGGCCTGTCCCCCTGGCGGCCTTGCTCATCCCTGGGCTGGGCTTTCTGGCCCCCAATTTGGACTTCGGGTGTCCCCTGCAGCATTGGAGGTCCCCGATCACCCCTGTTGCCAGACAAGCTGGAAATAGGCTGCAGCAGGACAAGTAGGTCCACGTCTCAGGGTCCCAAAATGTCAACAGCCAGGACCAGGTCTGGAACCGCCCTCCCTGCCAGCACATGAAACCTGCCCCACCACCTCACCAGGCAGGGCTGGGGCACCAGGCAGCCAAAGGGGAGGAGGGCCCCACCCCAGGCTTCCTGCCAGCACGCCCACGCCAGGGGACAAGGTGGCAGAGGTGTCTCCCAGCTGGGGCGACACTTCACAAAAAAGCAGGCCAGCTCTCAGGCCGCAGCCAACTTGGAAAATTCCAGAGATGAGGAAATGCACGGAGGCGGGGCAGCGCGCAAGGAGGACCTGGGCCACCATGGGAGTCCTTTAATCGAGACGTGGGCAGACGGGCCCCCCCACCCAGCGCTGGGTCGCGGCAGGGTTGCACGGTCACAGTTCAGGGCTGTGGGGCCGACGATGTCCCCTGGAGGTGCACGTGGCTGCACCTGGGCAGGAGGGGGCCCCGGCCCCCTTGGGAATCACAGGGGTCACCGCTGGGGGCGGCGGGAGGAGGGTGCGCTCAGTGTGGTAAGCGGCTGAGGGGGTAGGGCGTGGGGGCCGGCCCCTGGAACCTCCTGCAGCTGCCAGTGGGCGGGGCTGGTGCGGGTCCCCTCCCGCCAGGGCAGGGCTGTTTGTAGCTCAGGGACAAGTGGCCCCAGGTGAGCTTTGGGAGCGGGCGGGCAGGAAGGCAGGGCACGGTGACGTCTGCAACCTGTCCCGCCTCTGGGCGGCTGGTAGGTTCAGTTGTTCTCAAAGAGAGAGAGCAGGTCCTCGCTGCTGTTGGCGGGCAGGTCGGGCGGGCCCAGGTAGGACAGCAGCTCATCCGGGTTGGTCAGTTCTGGGAGCAGCTGAGGACACAGCAAACTGGCCTCAGACCCACCTCCTGAAGCCTGCCCGCAGCCCAGCTGGGTGGGGGGTGGCAGGGATGTGGGCTGCCCCTCCCCTCCACAGGCTCGCTGAGCCCCAGGCGGTGCGGGGCTCTCCCTGCAGAAGGCCTCTGTGACCAGGAACCCCTGACACACTGCCCATGGCCACCACGGAACAGGCAGGACTGAACAGCTATAGGCCAAGGGGAGCACAGGACTGTGAGCGGACCCCACTGTGAAGGGGCCATGAGGGAGCTCGGGCCCCAGTCCCTTGGGTTTCCTGCTTTGAGCTGCTCTAGTTGTTTTCATGCTGAACCTTGGACCCTCAGGCTGTGTCCTTCAGCTGGGAGCCCCGACCCCTTGGGGCCTCGCACATGCCACCTGGTGCCTCCGCTCAACCGCGGTGTGAGCGTGTGCAGCAGGGACAACGGAAAAGCTGCTCCAGCAGTGGGCATGGTACTCACGTCCAGGGCTGGTTCTGGGGCCTCCCCTGCCCCAGATAAGGGGGGCCCCATCACGCCTGTGGCAGCATGGAAGGCCAGCTCGCTGACAGGACCCGAGTTCACTGGGCCCAGGGGCTGCCGGGTCGCCGGGAGAGAGTGAGGGTGGTGCAGCTGGGTCCCTGGGGGGCCTCCAAGTGTGGGGGTGTGCAGTCCAGGTGGCCCAGGGTTGTGGGCCGGGTCCAGGTGACCTGCAGGTGCCATCTGAGGAAGGAGAGAAGGACCTGGTAAAAGGGCCCAGGGCTCCCTCGAGGGGTGGTCCCTCGGTCCCTCGGCCCCTCGGCCTGGCGCTCACCTGGCCCGGGAGGCTGGGAGTAGACTTCTCTGGCGTCAGGAGGCTGCTGGGAATGTCGGGCTGGTAGGAGATGGGGGGCGGCCCCGGGGTGAACTCAGGAAGGATCGGGGTGCTGGGTGTGGTGGGCGGGAAGGAGTCGGGGAAGGTCCCAGGTCCCAGGAAGCTGGACCCTGAGAGAGGAGAGCCAGGTCCTGGGAAGGACGTTCAGAGGACAGGGCACAGTGCCCATTCACAGGTCCCATCAATGTCCCTGCCTGGGGAACTGGCCTTGTGACATCACTCACAGGCCAGGCAGCCACAGGAATGGGACCTACCTCATCATATGGGGTCAGATGGGGCAAGGCCATGGGCGTGTGCCGGCAGAGGGCCCCTTGTTGGAAGCTGCTGGGAGGGTGGGGTGCAGCTTTAACTGGAGGCCCTAGGGCCACACCCATTGGCTGGGCAGAGGCCACCTCTACACTACATGTCCACAACCAGTCCCGCCAGGTGTGGCCCACGTAGTGACACCCTCACAGGTAGCTGACCAGTCTGGAGAGCACGGTCATTTGCCAGGGCCGTCTGCATGCAGGCCGGGCACAGTACTCACCCTGGCTGGGGTAGTCGCCGGGGGCCAGGGCCGAGGGGGGCTGCAGGGGTGCGAAGGGGGCGGCCCCTGGGCCCAGGGTGGCTATCATCTCCATCACGCTGGGCAGGAGTGCATGTGAGGGGCTCACGGTGCGGCAGCGTTTCAGCACTGGCCCGTCTGGCTCCTCCTTGATGTGCATGTCGGGCTTCACAGGCACCGGCTTCCAGCTGCACATGGGGTCGATGGTGATCTCCTCGTAGTCAGAGCTGGGCAGGACACGGGGACAGTCACTGCCCATCCCTCTGCCTCTCCTGGCCCCGGAGCAGTTTCTAGGCAGGCCTTCCACTCAAATGCACATTCCGTGTGCCCTGTGGGATGCTGGCCATGTGGGGGCAGATTCCGTGACGCCTGGAAACGAGCGCACTTCTCCGCAGATCCGCAAGGGTGCCACCCTGCCCATCCCAGGGCCGCCCTTGGCCGACCACAGAGGCTGGGGAGGCTGCAGGAAAACTCACTTCTGGATGTAGGTGAGGATGCCCAGCATGTACTGGTCCACCTCCAGGCCCTCCAGCAGGGCTGTCTTGCTGCAGAGAACAAGTGGGACATGGCTCAGAGGCCGGGCCCAGCTTCCCCCTGGGCAGAGGGCTGCCACTTCTCAGCCCCTTCTCTGTTCGAGGCCACCCAGCGTGAGGTCTCAGCCCCGAGCTGCACCAGCAACTGTGCTGTGGCCCCCAACTGTGGCTCGGGTGTTGCTTGAAGAACCGTCTTTGCCCCGGCACCCAGTGAGGGCTGTCTCTGGGACACTTACTTGCACACCGGGCACCTCCAGGTCCCCCGCTCACAGTTGAGCTGCAGGTAGGACTCCAGGTCGAAGCACTGTGGGGAGGGAGACCGTTTCTCACACTGGGCCTGCTCCCAGCTACAGACTTGCAGGGTCACAGTGCTTATTTCCCTGCACGGTTGAGGGGCTATGTGTACCAGGTTGTCAGGACAACATTGTTCTAATGGATCAAGACTAGGGACAGCCACGCAGCCCTCACTGGGAATAGAAGGCCTTGGGGCCAAAGCCAGAGTCGGGCAGCTGTGCTCCAGACGTGGAGTCTCCAGAGAGAACAGGGCGCAGGGCTGTGTGCACACTCATGTGGTCACAAAGGCGGCGGGTGCACTGGTCCGCAGGGTTTTGGCACACAGCCTGCGTGGCACTCCCGAGGCTGCAGCAGGGGATGCATCCTGCATCCTCGACACTGTCAACACTGCGTCCCCGGAACGCAGTAAGGTCACTACGCTTAGAACAAACAGAAGCCCAGCCTGAGGGGGACAGAAGGAGTCAGGCCACCTGATGGCTGGCTGGGTGGCCTATCCTATCACCTGCGGGCCGAGGTGCTGAATCTCATCTGCTAAAGATAGTTAGACAGTTGCCCTGGCTGTGGTGGCTCAGTGGATTGAGTGCCCCCCTGCAAACCAAAAAGTCGTCAGTTCGATTCCCAGTTAGGGCACATGCCTGGGTTATAAGCCAGGTCCCTAGTAGGGGGTGTGTGAGAGGCAACCAAACACTGATGTTTCTCTCCCTTTCTCCCTTCCCCTCTCTAAAAATAAATAAATAAAATCTTAAAAAAAACAAAACAAAACGGATACTTAGAGGTTGTTCTGGAAAAGCCTGTGGAGACCACCCACCTGTATATGGCGACAGTCATGGCCTCTGGCAGGGAGCTGGATCCTGCGGAAGGTGATGGGGCACTTGAGGGACACCTTGATGGCCGTCTGCTCCACCCCGTCCTCTCCATTGGGCCCAGGGGTACCAGGGATGGTGCCGCTGCTGAAGTTCCGTTTTACTGGCGGGGACAGGGGAAGGACTGAGGAAAGGGCCGCAGCGAGGAGGCGACGACTCTGAGGGCCCGCCTGGAGCGGTGTGCTGCCCCTGCTCGGACCCTTTGCCCAGGGAGACAGCCTCATCAGGCAGGGGTGATGCCGCGGGGCGGGGGTGCGCAGACCACTCACTCTTGGTGATGCAGTGCTCGGCAGGCAGCAGCCGCTTCTTGAGGAGGCCCTGCAGCACTGAGCGGACGGCTGGCCGGTGCACCAGCTGTAGCACAAACAGGTGGGACTGCAAGGCAGGTGCAGGTCAGGGGGACATGGGCTGGGCCAGGCCGGCAGCTGCTCAGCAGCAGTGTGTCCTCTAGCATGATGCTGCCTGTCCCAGGAGCCTGGATAGGGGGCTGGCCCCAGCCACTTGGGCTCTGCTCTGCACCCCACATCCTAACCCCCCCACAGCACCTTCACTCAGGGCCCTGAGAGCCCACAGGCCTGCAGCGCTCCCCTCTCCCTGCATCTACTCCTGGGCTGCCCATCTGAGCGCAGCTGCCTGGGTCACAGTGACGGGTGGAGTCAGGTGACCCCCAACAATGACTCAGGGTCTGTGAGCTTCCTCCCACATGGTGGTGTGAGCACCCACCTTGTGCTGGGACCTAACTAGAAGCCAGGAGGGTGGGTTAACTGGGTCTTCTCCTTTTTAAAAAGATTTTATTGATTTATTTTTAGAAAGAGAGGAAGGGAGGGAGAAAGAGCAAGAGAAACATCAATGTGTGGTTGCCTTTTGCACACCCCCTACTGGGGACCTGGCACGTAATCCGGGCATGTGCCCTGACTGGGAATCGAACGGGCGACCCTCTGGTTCTCAGGCTGGTGCTCAATCCACTTAATGGGGTCCTCTTCTTAAAGGGTTGGAGGACAGACGGAACAGGAAGCCACTGGCAGGACGAAGAGCCGCGGCCTGGGGCACTCACGCAGCAGCAGGCCGTGACGGTGATCTGGATGGTGTTGCGGCCCGGCTGGCACACGTGCTTCAGGTGCAGGGGCTTGTGGGAGGTCTTGTTGTCACCGCGCTCGATGGTGAGTGGGGTGGCGTTGACGCTGACCTGCACCGAGGCCGGCCAGTTGGTGTTCATCTGCCGGTCCTCGTGGTGGTAGCACTTGAACTGCAGCTCCAGGTCAGGCCTGTACAGGGAGGACGGACGCTGAGAGCCGGGCGGAGGCGTGAGGGGCCGCGGGGCGATGGGGGCCACTCACCTCAGCATCAGGGTCTTGTAGACAGAGTCGCGGAGCTGGAAGGCATGGTTGCTCACAGCCAGGTTGTGCTGCAGGCGGAAGGGCTCCAGGACCACCCCGTCCCGCACGGGGAAGGTCAGCCGCAGCTCGTCACAGGGGCCGCTGCCTGGGAGCAGGCCTCGGTGTCAGCAGGCCTCCTGCTCAGAGCAGCTCACCAGGCCCCCAGCCCCACAGCAGCACGGTGGCAGGGCTGGGGGGGCTACAGCCCCTCCTCCCCTATGCCAGGCTCGGGTATGGTTGGCATCTCTCCTGCAACCCTGGGCTCTACTGTCACCTCCAAGTGGTAACAGGATTGTCCCATGGTTCCGTCCTGCCTCAGTCGACCCACCTAGCACCCCCTAAAATAGAGCCCAAGAACACGCCCCAACCCAGAAAGGAGGTGACCCTGGTGCTTTCAGCAGGGTGGGGACCGAGGAGTGACAGCTGGCCACCTGCCATCGATCATTCTGGTGCTCCAGTTAGCGCTGAAGACCCCAACCCCAGGAGTTCTGAACCAGGAGCAGGCTTCAGAGGCCCCGACTTTGTGTGTGCAGGCGCCTTTCCATACAAGCCCTGCACATGCAACTCTCCTGCAGAGGCCCCTGCAGGAGTGAGTCCCAGGTCCCCACCCACCCGCCCACCTGTCCCAGGGCCAGGCAACACTCACCGGGGGATGACGGGTGCAAGGAGCTCACGTTGGGCTTGAGGTCAGGCAGGAAGGGAGACTTGACATCCTGACTGTAGGGGATGCTGCTGCCAGGGGTCACGGGGGGTGTGGGGCTCCCCGGCAGTGGGGAGCTGGGGTAGCCAGGGAGGGAGCGGGCCGGCTGTGGGGTTGAGCAGACAGTCAAGGCAGAGCAGGAGATTGGGGGGAGTGGGGGGCTGCAGTGCATTTCTGAGCGCCCCTGGGAACAGCCAGGGCTGCTGAGGGTGCCTGGCTGGGCGCCCACACTTCCTCGTTCCTGGGAGCCCTCTCTCCTCACACCCACCCAGGCAGCCCCCTGCCCAGCTGCCGGCTGCCCGTACCCTACTCAGGCCAGGCTGGCTGTAGCCGACGCTCCCCATACTGAAGCTGGCACCCTGCCCGTTGAACTGCTCCGCGGGCTGAGGAGAGAAGACCTTGTGTGCCTGGGGCTCCAGCCTGCCCCCCACCCCACCAGGCCCCGCACAAGACCCAGGATAGGGCTGACGGCAGGGAGCCCGCCACACGCATGGGTCTTGCCTTTTACTTTCTTTTTTGTATGCTTTTGTATTTTCTAAATCATCTGTAGGGAGCATATACTGATTTCATAAGTTTAAAAACTGCCACCACAGAAACAGGTAAACCGGGCTTATGTAGACAGCACAGAGAGGCCACGCCCTTGGAAGGTCCTCACAGGGCTGTACCCCCACCCCAGCCAGCCCAGCCTGCTGGAGGCCTGGCTGTGTGCCAGCACTGGTAGCAGCTGCTGCAGGCCTGGGGGAGCTAGCCCTACCTTGTAGTGCAGTCCCGGGGGGCCAGAGGCGGAGAGGGGCAGCCTATGACCAGGGTAGGAGGAGGGGGCAGGGGGCTGCCCGGGTGTGTACTGGGCGGTGCTGGGTGAGTACTGGCCTCCTGGCAGGCACTGCTGCCCTGGACACACCTGGAAGAGGGAAGAGGTGAATGCCCAGGGGAAGGATGGGGGTCAGGGAGGCCAGCTCCCGAGGAGTGGGCAGTGTCCACGGCCCGTTCACATGCACAGGTGTCTGACCTTACCGCAGCCCCACGCGACGCCTGGGGCAAGAGCCCCGACTCTCACCTCGCTGGAGTAGACTCTCTTGACCCCCTGCCGGGGCATCGGCTGGGCCTGGGGAGGCCCCGGGTACCCGTGCAGGGGCAGGCGCTGCCCGGCATACAAGGGGGCTGTGCCCATTGCCCGGGCAGGGTTCATGCTCATGGGGCCAGAGGGGCCCGTCAGCCCTCCCATGCTGGCAGGGCTCACGCTGCTGGGGACGCTGGGCCCCCGGGGACCTCCGTGCTGCAGGAACTGGCTGTTACAAGACTGTCCAGCCCCCATCTGGGAAGAGAAGAGGGACCATGAGGCCCAGCCACTGCTGTGGGTGCCCCGGTCCTGTCCCCTCAGCACCTCGCTCCTGCCTGCCCATCTCCCTCCCAGGGCTTGTCCTCACCGCTTGTACCCTGGGGGCACACCCTGCAGCCCCGGGGCTGGCCTGGCTGCACTGTTCCTGCCTGCCCAGGCCCTCCCTCCCAGGAGGGGCTGCAGCCTCACCGCTCCATACTGGCTCAGCTCTTGGCTCTGCTTCTCCTGGAGGGCAGCCACAGTGGCCGTGGCGGTGGCTGTAGCAGTGGCGGCAGCGGCAGCGGCCACAGCAGCAGCAGCTGCTGCTTGAGTGAAGTCTGTGGAGGGTCGTGTGACATGGGAGGGTAGGCCCAGACCCCCAGGCGTCCCAGGGCCACCTGCATACCTGTGAGAGACACGGATGGCTTGGCTAGAAGCTCTTCCCCACCTGTGACCCAGGGTGGGGGGCGCACCGCAACAACACTTGCTCTTCGCCAGCACTCCCTCACGAGCCAGGGAACCAGCCCGGAAGCACAGACACAGCACGTTCAGCAAATTGTTGCTGCGGTTCCTAGGCCCGCCTTGGGAGGGCCCCTCAAACACCTGCTGGGGAGGGTCCCGCTCACCCGGTGGCGAAGCCGGGGCCTCCGGGGCAGCCCCCACGACTGTATACCCCCTGCTGCACGTAGCCCTTGTTGGCGCCACCCTCGCCGAACGCCTGCTGTCCTAGGCACTGTGGGGAGCTCAGGGCCGAGCTGCCGCCTGCCATGCCAGGCATCATGGAGCTGCCAGGGGGGCTCCCTGTAGGGCCCATGGGGCTCCCCAAAACCTGCAAGGAAGCAAGAATCACCAAAGGGAACCATCCAAACAACTTTTTTCACACGATAACTCTAAAGTGTGCGAAGGAGACCCTGGCAGGTGAGGTGGCAGGCAGAGGCAGCGGGATGGAGGGGGCAGCTCACAGGGGGTCCAAGGAGGCCACGTGTGCAGGGAGAACCAGTCTCAAGGGCCCGGAGTGCAGGGAGCCCTGGTCCCATTCTGGCTGAGACCGGAGGCGGGCGCACCTGGCTCTGTGCTGCACTGCCGACTCCCCACACAGTTGTGACCACGGACAGCGATCCTGCGGGCTGAGGGGCACTCTGTTGCCACGGCACCGCCTCATAAACGAAGGGACCATCACTGCAAGAACAGGGGCAGCAGGGAGGCCTGGGTCCAGAGGCCACAGGTGCGGAGACACTTCATGGGAAGAGCTGGAGGCTGGGAGTGGAGGGGTCTGCAGCAGCAGCCCACTCACCTGTGTGGTGCAGAGGGCGGGGCAGGTTTCATGGGGTTCATGGGGTTCATGGGCTTGGGAGCGGCCTGAAGGGTGGCAGGAAGCAGCTCTCACTGGTGCTGGTGCGGGACTCAGATGCTCTGGCTGCTGGAACAGGAGGGAAGGACAGCCGTGGAGATGCAGCGGGGGAACCCTGGGAGCAGGTTTTGGGGTTCAGGGTCATGGGTCAGGATACAGGGTTCAGGGAGCAGGGTTTGGGGTCAGGGTCATGGGTCAGGATACAGGGTTTAGGGAGCAGGGTTTGGGGTCAGGGTCAGGGTCAAGGCAGAGGCAGCTCCCCCAGCCCTTGGTCTCGCCCTCCTCTGCTCCCAGTGATAGGGGGCAGGGCAGGCTACATTGGGATACCAGGGCGGCTCAGGGGAGCCAGGTGCTAAGGAAAGCGTTCTTAGACATGACACCAAAAGCACGACCTGTAGAAGAAAAAACAGAAACTTCTACTCTGTGAGAGAGGCTACTTGGAGGACAAGACAAGCTACAGGCAGAAGGCTCATCTGCAAACCACACAGCCGACAAAACTGGTATCTGGAATATACACTAAAAACCAGTTCAATTAGAAAAAGGCAAAAGACGTGGGACACTTCACCGAGAAGATGTGCAGAGGGCAAACGAGCACAGGAAGACATGCTCAGCATCACTGGCCATTGGGAAATGTAAATTAAAACCAGGGTGGGGTGTCCCTGCACACCTCCCAGGATGACCGGGGTCTTCCCGTGCTGCTGATGGGAGCATGGGGCCCAGCCCTCTGGAAAACAGGCAGTTCCGTAAAACACTAAGCCTGCAGCTACTGTCTGACCCAGCAACTCACTCCTCAGCATCTGTCTCAGACAGACATACACAGGTGTTCATGTGAAAATCTGTCCGTGAATATTTAGAACAGCTTTACTCCTAATCGCCAAAGAATGGAAAGCCAGATGTCCTCCAGGGGTGAAGGTTAACCAAGGGCTGAGCTTCCCCAGCCAGGGGCATAAAAAGGGCAAGCTGAGCCAGGCACCAGCCTACAGGAATCTCGGGAGATTCTACTGCATGGAAAAAGCCAGTCCCCAAAGATTACACACTGTCCAATTCCCTTTATATAACTTTCCTGAAATGACAAAATTACAGAAATGGAAAACAGACGGGTGGCTGCCAGGGGTTAAACGTGGGGAGGACGGGGCCTCAGGAAGCATGGATGAAAATATCTATCTCTGTCCACGGAGAATCCCACTGTGCTGCTGCAAGATGTTACCACCGGGGAAGCCAGGTGAAGAGTGCAGTTCCTTACAACTGCATATGGATCTAGAATTCTCACAAAATAAAAACTTAGTTAAAAACCCACCACTTGCCCCTGGCTGGTGTGGCTCAGTGGATTGAGTGGCGGCCTGCAAACCAAAGGGTCTCCAGTTCAATTCCCAGTCAGGGCACATGCCTGGGCTGTGGGCCAGGTCCCCAGTAGGGGGCGCATGAGAGGCAATCACACATTGATGTTTCTCTCCCTCCTTTCCCCTCTCTAAAAATAAATCTTAAAAAAACTTAAAAAAACAAAACAAAAAAACCCCACTACCAGCAGCCCCCTCTCCAGCAGCCCCCTCTCTCCACAGAGGCCCACTGGCCATCCCTCTGGCACCTGAGCAGGCTGGGTTGGCCGGGACCACTTTGCTGCCCCAGAAAAGGTGGAGAAGGGCAGGAGGAAGCCGAGTCCCAGGGCAGGGCAGTTGTATGCGTTCCACTCAGAACTGCCTACACCAGAATCCCTTGGGAGGGCTGGAGGACGGGAAGGGGCAGGTGCAGGGCAGCATCCCGCACCACGTGGGTCTGGGGAATTCCACCCCCCAGGCTTCTCTGCTGTGGACAGACCACAGACATTTCCAGTTCCCCCAGGGCTCACTTCGTGGGGGCGGTGACTTCCTGCCTGTCCAGCCCCTGAACTAAGTCTGCTCTCCTCCCTGAGAAAAGACCACAATCTCTGGATACCTCTGCAGGTACCCCTGCCCCTCTGCTCCTCACAAGGACGGAGGCTGTCCTGCCCCTCTGCTCCTCAAGGACGGAGGCTGTGAGTGCAGACCCTCCTCCCTCCTCCCTGCCTAGAGAAGAGCTGGGAAGGAGCCAGGAGCGTGCAGGGCCTGTGCCTGGGTGGTACCAATTCCAGCTGGAAGCCAGGACCCCTTGGCAGCTGGCCTGAGGTCAGTCTAGAAGGCCACACGCCTTTCTGGGGATCAGATCACATCTTCCTCAAGAACCCACTGCCCAGACCCCTCTTCTCTGGAACCTCACAGCAGCTGCACCCCAGTCTCCCGCGTGCCACGTGAAGGCAGATGTTAATGTTGGTCACTCCTCTACCATCCTCCACTCCATCTCCCTACCTGGTCACCCAGGAGCATCAAGACCCAACCCCAGCAGGGCTGCCCCTGTACTCGGTCACAGAGCAGGGACACACTGCATCCAGCCAGGGGCATTGGCTCCAGAGGGACCTAGAGTTAAACAGCCCTGAGACCCAGAGCAGCAGGAGGACGCCAAGGCATCCTCACATGCACAGGGCTAGAAGCCCTGACCTGTCCACCTGCCAGGCCCCAGCACTGCAAGAGTTCATCAGGGATGCCCAGGAAGGAGGATGCAGGAATGGCCAGGGTGTGGGGCACTTCTGAGACCGCTGAAGGGTTTTACTACTTTGAGCCTCCATTAATATATAATGGGGACTGAGAAGAGGAAAGGACATGTGATCAACTTTATGTCATCTGTCCTGGCTCCTGTCCTGGACACAGGTGTTAGTGGACACTCCAAGAGAGGCCTGGCTGCGATCAAGTCAAGGATGAGTCCTCCTGCCCAGGCGTCTTCCCCAATTCCCATACTGCCCTGTAACCATTCCCCTGGTGTGACAAGTCCCCAGGGCCAGTACCCACTGGCTGAGCCTGAGATCCCTCATTGGTCCTGTTTCTCCTCTCAGGCTTCTTCCAGGAAGTCCCTCTGGTTCTGGCCCACCAGAATTTGGTGACTGAATCTGTGTTCACCCTATCCGACCCGCCCCGTCTTCTGTATCGAGTTGCGTGGTCTGTGTACGTCCCTGTGAAATCCTGAGATAACGAGTGACTTACACACATCGCCATGCATGTTCTGCAACTATCAGGAAAGA
The DNA here is from genome assembly GCF_022682495.2 of Desmodus rotundus. Taxonomy (NCBI): domain Eukaryota; kingdom Metazoa; phylum Chordata; class Mammalia; order Chiroptera; family Phyllostomidae; genus Desmodus; species Desmodus rotundus. The sequence continues at coordinate 471,206 of NC_071392.1, read as the reverse complement.
GGGCATGGGGCAGCAGGTGTGGGGACAGGACGATGCGGAGCAGGTCAGGGGACAGCAGGTTAGTTGGAAGGAGGTCAGGGTGTGAAGGGGAGCAGGATGGGGAGCGCCGGGCAGGGGGAGCAGATCATAGAGAGCTAGGGCAGGACTCCCTCCCGCCTGAGCTTGTGTGTTCCGTTTGGAAAGGGGTGAATCCACAGATCCGCGGCTGGGGCTTAAAGGTCAGCGTCGCCGGGCCAGGTCCCGGCACCGGCGGGCGCGCACAGCCCGAGGTGACCCCTCCAGCCACAGCACTGAGCGGCGGCTGCGGGGGAAGATCGGAGAGGCCGGGCAGCCTCCCGCACACCCCTCGGGGACTCGGCCGGCTAACGGCCGCCGCAACAAAGGCTCAGGTGTGAGGGTCGCCTGCGCGCACCGGCCGGCCGCCAGATACCACGACGCACGCGCGGCAGGCCAGCTCCAGAGTCCCGCCGAGGCGCGGCACCTGCCGTCCCGCACCTGCCGCACCTGCCGCCCCACCGCACGCACCTGCTGGCGGCCCGCTCACCTCCGTGCGGCCCGGCCCGGCCCGTCGCCGCCGCGGCCCCCGGCCCGCTCCACTCCATGCGCTCAGCCAGCCCTGCGCGCCGCCCGCCACCCAGGGGCCGCAGCTACCCGCGCCATCGCGCCGCCGCCGCTCCCAGGGCACAATGGAGCTGCCGCGCCGCTCATGCATATGCATGACGCCGCGCGGCCCCGCCCCCAGGCCAGAGCAGTGGAGCCCCGAGCAAACGCTCGGTCGTGGCGGCCGCGGGCCGAACGGCGGTTGGCTGGGGACCGCAGGCCGACCGGGGGCAACCTGCGACTCCACCCCCTCCACACCTTTCCAAACGCAGCGTCCACAGAGCCACTACTCTTCCTGCTTTCTCTCTGCCGGGGCTGGGCAGGGCCAGGACGGAGGAGGCGAGGGCGGGGTCAGAATGGAGGAGTGAGAAGGGGCGGGGCCTGTCGGGGCGGTGGGGACAGGAAGAAAGACCAGATAGGGCGTGGCCAGGGTGGAGGAGGCGGGATCTGTCAGGGCGGCCGGGGCTGGAGAAGGGGCAGGGCGGGGCCAGGACGGAGAAGGCGAGAGCACGGGGTCAGGGTGGAGTGAGAAGGGGCGGGGTCTGTCAAGGCTGGGTAGGCGGGAGGCGGGGCCATGAGGGCGGGGCCAGGGCGGAGTAGGAGGGCTCTGTCAGGGCGGCAGGGACCGGAGGAGATACAGGGGCAGGGCCAGGATGGTGGATGGGAAGGGGCGGGGCCGTAGAGGGGCGGGGCCGGCAGAGGTGAGCGGGTGTTACCAGGCCTCTTCTGGAGGGGCTGGGATCCTGAAGGGAAAACCATGCAACCAAACCAGTCACTCTGCTCGCTGCTCTCCCCTCTGCCTAGAGCCACCCCCGTTGGGACGTTTTTGAGTTCTAGCCGATGGAGCAGCCTCTTCGATATTTGGACCTTTGAAATGCTATTATCATCCTCTAAGTTATTCTCCACTTTTCCTACCCTCCTTTAGGAAAGCCATATTGTTGTGATTACCCACATTTTTTATTGTGTTAAAGTACACACAACATAACATCTACCATCCGAACCATTGCGAGTGCACAGCTCAGCGGCATTGAGCGCATTCCCACTGCTGTGCAGCCGTTGCTGCTTGCACCCACAGAGCTCCTCATCCTGCAGAGCGGGCCTCTGTCCCCATCAAACACTCTCTCCCAGCTCCTGGCACCAGCAGCTACCTTCTCAGGGACCTCGTAAGAGTGGAGTCATTCAGTCCTGGTCCTTTGTGACTGGCTTACATCCTCAAGGTCCATCCGTGTCGCAGCACGTGTTAGATGTCCTTCCTTTTCAAGGCCGAATAACGTTCCATCCTGTCTGCACCATGTTTCATCCATTCATTGGTCCACAGACGCCCTACCATCTTCAGCGTTGCCAAAATCCCTTCCCTCCAGGCTGAGTGAGCCCTGTGCTCTCTTTCTTTTGAGGATCATTAGTTCACAGAAGAAATATGGTGGGCCTACTATGGGCCAGGTACTGAGGAAATGTAAGTTCCTGCCAGCAGCGCTTGTGCCAGCCGTAGCCCACCAGCCTCCACTTGGCTCCAGTGCCACTTCCTGTGTCCTGTCTTTGCTGCACGCACAGGGCTGAATGGTGGTCCCCAAAGACATGTCCGCATCCTAGTCCCCAGAACCTGCAAAAGTCATCTTACGGCAAAGGTGTGACAGAGCTGACTGTAAGAGGAGGAGCTTATCCTGGATCACCCCAGTGGGCCTGGAAGGCCTCCAAGAGAGGCAGGGGGCGTGTGAGCGGATGTGATGTGGCCACAGAGCAGAGACTGAGAGATGTGGGCACCAGCCAAGGAATCGGACATTCAGGGAAGGGTCCTGCCCTGGAGGCTCCAGGTGGAGCACGGCCCTGCCCACCTGGATTTCCACCTTCTGACCTCCAGATGGTGAGCAAATGGACTCCTGTTGTTTTAAGGCCCCAATTTATGTCCTTTGTTACTGCCACACTTCTCCCCTGGGTCTCCTGGGGGCCAGTGTCTCCTGTGCTCACCAGGTCAGCTAAAACTGGTGACCAGACTAACCTTTCAGGACACCACGTTTCCCTGGAGCCACCTCTCCTTTCCCTGGACTCGCTGTCCCTCCCCCCTCCTCCCTGCACACCCTGCTCAGCCTGTGCTTGCCCAAGGCACCCCACTCGCAGTGGGCTGTTCTCCCCTCCCTGCTGGGGAGGGCACCTACCCCAGGCTCAGTCCTCCGAGCCACGCTGTTCCCTACACTGTCTCTGCGGTGGCTCATGTGGCCCTTAGCTCTATGTGGAAAGGACTTGCACCTCCCCCATATCAGCTGGGTCCACTTCTCTTTCTGATACCAATCAATGTCCACCTGCGCAGAATGGAGCTCTGGGCTCTCCTGCAGCCTCCGCCTGTAGTGATGGCAGCTCCCCGCCCACCTCTCCCCCCGCCCCTGCCCCCAGGGAGCTTCTCACACTGGGTCCTGCCTGCTGGCCCCAGCCCCGTGGCTCTCTCTTTTTGCTCTTAATAACATCTTGAGACACAATTCACATTCCACACAATCCATCCACATAAAATGTACGGCTCGATGGTGTCATGTTTATTCAGAGTTGTGCAGCCACCACCACAATCAATGAGAACATTTCATCACCCCTAAGAGAAGCTGTGCACCTGTTAGCAGCCAACCTCCACCCTCTCCCGGCCGCTGGCAGCCCTCTCTGTCCCTGTGGATTTGCCTGCTCTAAGCATTTCATATACATGAAATCACTCAGTGTTGTATCACATGGCAGTATCTCATTGCCTGCGTATGGCTGAATAATATTCCATTCTGTGGGCAGACCGTTTTTGTAACCATTCATCAATTGATGGACATTTGGGCTGTTTCCACTTTTTGGCTGTTACAATAATGCTTCTGTGAATCTTCACATACACATTTCTGGGAGAACATGTTTCTAATTTCTCTGGCGGATACCTAAAAATGGAATTGGTGGGTCATGGCTCTGCTAAACCTCTGAGCAACTTCCCTCCTGTTTTCCACAGCAGCTGACCACTGTACATCCCTGCCAGCAGGGCGCGAGGGCCCCAGCTCCCCTGCGCCTGGTGTCTTTTTACTGCAGTCACAAAAGGGTGCAAAGGGAGTGGTCTCTCACTACCGTTTGAACTTGCACTTTCCTCCCTGATGCTAATGGTGTTGAAATCTTTTCATGTGCTTATTAGTCATACATACTTTTTATTGAATTTATTGGGGTGACGTTAATTAATAAAATTATACAGTTTTCAACCATATGTAATTTATAACTGAGTTGTCTTTTTATTATTGAGTTGTAGAAATTCTTTGTATATTCTAGATACAAGTCCCTTACCAGATATATGACTTGTAAATATTTTCTACAGGCTTTCTTTTCACTTTTTTGTTAATTTTTTTTAGGTTTTTTAAAAATTTATTTTTAGAGAGAGGGGAAGTGAAGGAGAAAGAGAGGGAGAGAAACATCAACATGTGGTTGCCTCTCATGTGCCCCCTACTGGGGACCTGGCCTGCAACCGGGGCATGTGCCCTGACTGGGAATCGAACTGGAGACCCTTTGGTTCTCAGGCTGGTGCTCAGTCCACTGAGCCACACCAGCCAGGGCTCTTTTCACTTTCTTTTTTAATTTTAATTTTGTATTGTTATTCAATTACAATTGTGTGGCTTTTCTCCCCATCCCTCCACCCCACCCCAGCTGAACCCCCCTCCCTCCCCCACTTCCACCCTCCCCCTTGATTTTGTCCATATGTCCTTTATAGTAGTTCCTGTAATCTTTTCACTTTCTTGATGTTATCTTTTGACTCACCAAAATTTCAACTTTCATGAAGTCTGATTCATCTGTATTTGCATTTGTTACTTGTGCTTTCTGTGTCACATAGAACAAGTGGTTGCCTAATCCAGGGTCACACAGGTTTCTGCTTTCTTCTAAGAGTTTTATAATTTTAGCTGTTATGTTTAGGTCTTTGATCCAATGTGACTGAAGTTTTGCAAATACAGTGTAAGCTGTGAGTCCGATTTTATTCTTTTTCATATGGATATTCAGTTGTCCCTGCACCATTTGTTGGAAAGACTATTCTTTTACCCCATTGAATGGTCTTCACACCCTTGTTGAAAATCGCTTGATCACAAAGTGAAGGTTTATTTCTGGACTCAATTTCACCCCATTGGTCTATAGTCTGTCCTGATGCCAGCACCTCACCGAGTTGATTACTGTAACTTTCTAGTATGTTCTGGAATCGGGAAGTGGGAGTCCTCTTTCTTTGTTCTCCTTTTCAAGGTTGTTTTGGATAGTCTGGGTCCCTTGAATTTCCATATGAATTTTAGGATCAGCTTGTCAATCCCTAAAAGAAGAAAACCCTAGGATTTTGATGAGGAACCTGGAGGTTGGTTTGGAGAGTGGTGCCATCTAATGACACGAAGTTGTCTCATCCGTGAACATGGGATATCTTTCCGTCTAACTAGGATCTAGGTGTTAATTTTTTCAATACTAGTTTGTAGTTTTTAGCACTTAAGTTTTGCACTTTTTTGTTAACCTTAACCCTAAGCACTTTTTAGAGCAGAAGTAGTTTATTAAACTATGCAAATTATTAAAAATTATTAAAAGCCAGTTAAAGATTTTCATAAACACTATTCCAAAATGTTAGTTTTAAAAATGTTACCAGCAATGTATGCATTCCCCTTATGTTCCTCTCCACCCTCCCTATATTTTTAAATTTTTAATAATTTATTGATTTGAGAGAGAGAGAAAAGGACAGACACACACACACACACACACACCCGTTTGTGGTTCCCTTGGAGTATCAGGACGATGCTTTAACCAACTGAGCTACCCAGTCAGGGCTCCCTCCCTACCTCTTAAAGCGAACTTGAACCCCGTGTAACGAACACTTCAGGGAGAACCAGAAGTCAGCCATTCGAGAAGGACAGTGAGGAGGGGAGCGGAAGGTGTGCAGCAGGGGCTGGTCCTGCCCAGGGGGCTGCTGACACGGGCTGGCAATGCATGTTGGGCCTCTCATTCGTAAGTGCTGGGAACTATGGAGAAAGGTGCCTGCCAAGTTTAACCGCTGTGTTCCCACAGCCCCATGCTGGTGGTCCATCAGCAGCGTTGGGAACCCTACGCTGGGCCTGAGGACAGGCCTTGGGCCTCCACCCGGCTGTGCGCCTCTAGCAGGCACGCAGTGTGGGATTTCATTGGGTCAGCAAGGCGGAGCAAGGCTGAGCGGCTCACCTCTAAAGCAGGGCTCACCAAGGCAGCCCCCCGCTTCCGGCTCACCCTGTGGCTCTTGGCCACACACCCACATGCACCCGGATGGGGCCTGAGGCATGTCAGCCGTGGGTTCAAGTTGGGGCACCGTAACAGGGTCCTGGTGGCAGCGTCAATGATGAGGGTGATGCCATGGGCCTGGGATGGGTGCCAGTCGGGGGCCGCACCAGCTGTGCCCAGGAAGAGAGGGTGATCTGAGTGATGTCTGCTGTGTACCCTCAAAAATCATCTGAGGGTCTGCAAGGGGCCGTGGTGGTGGGCCCCAGAGCTCCCGAAGGTGCTGACAGTCACACTTGACAGGCTGGAAGGAAGCCTAGAGTCTTGTTTTCCTCCACCAGGGAACCCGAAATTAGAATGTCCTATTGGGAGGAGCATGGTCCCTCTGGGGTCCCGAGTGACAGCACTGACCCTGTGGACACAGGTCAGGCCAGGGCAGATGGGCCTGGGGCTTCTGTGGGAGGCCACGCACAAGCGCCCTCCTCCCCAGTTCTTTACTTTCTTGCAGACGGAATCTTTGATTTCATTTTCAGTTTGTCCACTGATACTGTAGAGAAATAGTTGGTTCTTGCCCTCGCTGGTGTGGCTCAGTGGATTGAGCACCAGCCTGTGAACCAGAAGGTCGCAGGTTCAATTCCCTGTCAGGGCACTTGCCTGAGTCATGGGACAGGTCCCCAGTAGGGGGTGTGTGAGAGGCAACCACACGTTGATGTTTCTCTCCTTCCCTTCCCCTCTCTAAAACCAAATAAATAAAATTAAAAAATATATTAAATAAAATCTTTAAAAAAAGAAATACAATAGGTTCTTATTTATCAACCTTGTATCCTGTAAGGCAGCTGACTTCACTTACTAATTATAATACTGTAAATTATTTACGGTGGACCCCTTAGAGTTTCCTATATGTAAGATCCTGTTTCCTCTTCCTTTCCAGCCTGCACGTGTTTATCCCGTCTTCTTGCCTAACTGCCCCGCCGGCACCTCCAGTACAATGGTGAACTGAGGTGGCCAGAAGGGCCCTCACTTGGACGGGCCAAGCGGTTGGTAACTGGCCTCCCAGTCTCTCCTGAGGCAAACAGGACAGCCAGAGCAAGCCCATGCTGCTCCCCCACCCTCCAGAACCCTGCAGTGGGGCAGCCCTGCAGGGCCCACTCCTCTCCTTGCTCCCAGAGGTCCAGCAGCTCCAGCCCTGTGGGGCGCGGGCTGACACCCAGCTCCTGGGTATTCCCACCTCCTGTGCTGTTACTCCTCCCCCGTGGGAAAAGGTTCCCGTGGGGCCTTTTCCCTTGTTTCCTGTGGGCATGACTTTGGGTCCCTGGTTCCCACAGTTTTTGGTTTCAGACAACTTTATACTCTTACAGATGATAGAGGGACACTTCTGCCTCCAGGAAGTCAGGCTGTGCCCTCCCTCCCTCACACGGGCAGAGGGCAGGACCCGGCCGGCCGCCTGGGCATTCTCCAGGAGGGCGTGCCAGTCCTGGGGGAGCACAGGACGCCCCGCCTGCATGTGGTGCTGCCTCCTCAGGGCTGGAGCCTGTTGGCGAGCCGCAGGGCAAAATGAAGATTCTGAAGAGGTTTCAAGGACAAGGGACCCCAGGAGAGGCCTGGAGGATGGGTGACCATCAGGGGGCCCTGCCATACCCAGGCCGTTCCCTGAGCTCTCCCTGAGTGCAGCTCCCTACACGAGATTACGGCTGGCCTGTTGTGGGCTCAAGACTGAGACTCTTGTCAAGATAGGGCACTGGATCCCATGGGGGATGGGGACCCCACCAGGATGGCCTGCTCCCCCCCAGATGGGCACTTGGGCAGGGGGTGCTAACCAAAAACAGATATCCTAGAGGGGCCACCAGAGACCCGAGTACATTTTTAGGGGGCAGGGGAGGGGACCAGCAGCAGGGGAGGCTCAGAACAGGACACCTGACATGATGTGCATAGGTGACAGAGATGCCAGGCAGGAAGGCGAGGGCCTGGGCTTGTGGGGACATGGCCACGGGACACCAGCCACGCAGTGCAGGGCAGGGCGGAGGCCCCAGGGGTGGTGGCCAGAAAGAATGACTCAGACAGGCCCACGGATAACTTAGTTTATGAGTCAAGCCAAATGCAATGCAAAGTTGTTTTTGCTTTTTTTTTTTAACCAAAATAAATAAATCGGATCTGTCCCTGTGACAGGTGAGGGGCGGCCCCACCAGGCCCTCCCCTCCTGACCAGCTTTGGTACAGGAGAGAGACGGCGCTCCAGGGTCACCGTGCATGAGGGACGCAGGAGAGGAGGCCAGGCTGGGCCGAGGGGCACCCACCTTTCGGCCCCACGCATGCCTGGGGCCCTCTGAGAGGCCAGGTGGACGCTGGGGAAAGCAGCCCTGCCCTCTCTGTGCCAGGTCAGGCCAGCCGCCCTCGCCACCCCACAGGGCCTCTGAGGACGATAGCTCCGGCTGGGTGTCTGGGGACCCACCTGGGGCAGGTATGGGACTGCTTACTGGGTGGGAAGCCCCACGAGGCTGTCCTTGGGGTGAAGCTGGGAGTGGGGCAGCTGACCCTTCCAGGACACCTGTGGGGCTCCCTCTCCTCCTGCTCCCACGGTCTCTGTGAAGGCTGCTCAGGGGACAGGAGTCTTGGAGGCCCTGGGGCTGGGGGAGAGGACAGCGGCCTAATTAAGTGAGCAGGGGAGTGCGCGGCGGCGCGTGGGCAGAGGCGTGGGCGGCGCTGAGGCACTACGTATTCTTTAGTGGAGGAGCGAGGACCGCAGTGGGCGTGGAAGCCAGCGGCTGGCAGCTGGGCAGCGTCTAGGAGAAGTTCTTGAAGGCGTCTAGGTCAAAGGCTGTGTCCAGCAGGCGCTGCAGCTCCGTGATGTGTGTCTTCTTGTTGCCAGTGGCTGGGGCTGCCGCTGGGTCCCGGCCGGCATACCTGGGGGTGGGGGACAGAGCGGTGAAGGCAAGGCCTTCCAGAGGCCGACCCTTCTTACCCTCTGGTCCCCACGTGGGCCGCGGCCTACCACACGGGCTTGGCGCGGCTGATGGTGGTCCGCAGCCGGGGCTTCACGTAGTCGTAGTAGCCCTGGTTCTTGTGCTCCTCCTGGCACCAGGCCAGCTCGGCGTTGGGGTACTTCTGCACCTCCTGCAGCAGCAGGTCGAAGGGGAACGGCGACAGCTGGGGGGGGGGGGGCTCGCGTCAGGAGAGCGTGCTCAGAGTGGCCGTCAGGGCTGGTGCCAGGGGGACAGTGTCCCGGGGGAGTGTCCAGGGCACCAACGCCTGAGGAGGCACCTCAGCACCAGCCCGGCAGCACCAGCCCGGCACCACTGCCCTTACCTGCTCGATTCTCGTGATGGCCACCTGCTCTACCATGTCCCGCGCTTTGCGCTCACGCGTGAGGTCATAGTACACCTTGCCAGTACAGAACAGGAGTCTCTTGACGTTTTCTGGGTTCTGGGCTGCAGGGCCGTCCTCAGGGATCACCCGCTGGAAGTGGGTTCCTACAAGAGAACCACCCAGACTTGGCTGAGGACACCCAGGGCCCACCCAGGTCAAGTGGGGGCGGCATGGCAGGGCACTGCCACGGCTGATGCCAGAACACGCAGCTCCGAGGGCAGGCGGTGCCCCAACCCCGCCAGCCTCTGACGCCCTTGAATCTTCCAGACCCAGGAGGCCTCGGGAGGCACGAGTGACAGGCTCTGTGGGCAAGGCTGGTCCAGGCGACAGCAGCCCACTCTGCAGAACAGCTCGTCCCAGACTTCGGGGCAGCTGCGTCTGGGAACGCATCTCACGGCCGCCTGCTCAGGCCCCTCAGGCACTCACAGACACTGAAACGTCCCGCACAACCACAGTGCACAGGCAGAAGCTCAGGGCTGGGACCGTGCCCAGGGGCGCAAGGCTGACTTCGGGAAGCTGTGTCCAAAACAAGGGGTTCACCTCAACACGTAGGGTCGGAAGGAAACCACCCCCGTGCAATAGCAGCCTGGTCAGAGGCGGAGGGCTTTTCCTGTAAGACCAGGAGCAACACAAGGGCGCCCTCTCTCCGCCTCTACTCAACAGAGCAGTGGACGTGCTGGTCAGAGCGCTCGGCAAGGAGAGGGGACAAGAGGCACCTGAACGGGAAAGGAGAAGGAAAAGGGTTTGTAACGACACGATCTTACGTGTAGAAAACCCTAAAGATTCCACAGAAACCCACGTTAGAAAAAATAAACACATTCGGCAAAGCTGCAAAATAGAAAACCAGCACCCAAAACTCAGCTCATCTGTACCGACTAACAGCGAGCAACCCGCAAGCGTACCTGAGAAAACAGTACCGAAAAGGAGAAAACACTTAGGAGTGAACAGTCGAGAGGGCGAAAGGTCTGCACGGTGGAAACCACACAAGTTGCCGAAGTAAATTAAGACTGAGAAGTGGGCAGACACCGGTGGTCACAGACCAGAAGGCTTGTTATTGTGAAGACGCTAACACTACTCAAAGCAATCTACAGATTCAATACAATTCCTACCAAAATCCCATTTTTTCCTGAAATAAAAAAGCCCATCCTAAAATTCATAGGCTCTCAAAGGGCCCTGACCAGCCGAGACCACCTTGTGAAAGAAGGGAAAGGCTAGAGGATGCGCACGAGGCACAGCAAGCGGCAGTGTGGTCCTGCAGCCCAGGGTCGGCCCCACGTACGTGGTCAGTGACCTCTGCCCCAGTGTGGGGGAGACTGAACGTCCGCACGCAAACGAGGCAGGACCCTCACACCACGTACCAACGTTAAGTGAAAGTGAATCGAAGACTTAAACGCAGAGCTACACTTACAAAACCCTCACAAGAAAAGGCAGGGCAAAGGCTTCACCACCCCGGAGTTGGCGATGAGTTACTGGCTGTGACATCGACATCGAAGGCACAGGTGACGACAACAACGTAAACACCCCTGACGTCCTGAAAACGTGAACACTGTGCGTCCAGACGTAACCAGAATGGGAGAGAACACATCGCAAGTCAAGTCACGTGTCTGATAAGCTGTCGACCCCCAGCAGAGCTGAACCTCAACAACAAAGCAGAGCGTGACCGAGAAAGGGAAAAGGCCTCGAACAGACATTTCTCCAAAGATATGCAAATAGCCAGTAAGACACGAAAAGGAGTGTCCACATCACTAATTGGGGAAATATAAATCGAAACCCCAGTGAGATGCCCCTTCACGGTCACCAGCGGGGCTATCGCCAAAAACCCAGAGACACCAGGTGTTGGCCAGGACATGGAGAAACTGGAGCCCTTCTGCACTGCTGGGAACGCTGAACAGGGCGGCCACCATGGGGAACATCACAGCACTCCTTGGAAAGTGAGGACAGACCCCCCCGCCTCTGGTGTGCGTGCCAGCACGCTGAGGCAGGGCTCAGAGCCTGTCCACGCAGTGCGCATGGCGGCTGGAAGGTGAGTGACCAGAATCCGCTGACAGATAAGGGACAAACACAGCACGGTCTACCCACACATGGGGTGTGATTCAGCCGTAAAGAAAGGAAGGGGGTTCTGACACCTGCTGGGACACGGCCAGATCTCGAGGACTTGACGCTAAGGAGAAACCAGACCCAGGGGGACAGAGGCTGCTCGATCCCACTCGCAGGGCGTACCAGGTCCCCAGGGTTGTCAGTCTCAGAGACAGAGAGGAGATGGTGGAGCCAGGGGCGTAGGTAGGGAAGGGGCGCAAGTGTTTGATGGGGTAGAATGACAGACTGGACAAAGGAAAAGTTCCAGAGACGACGGGAATGTGTTTGCCGTCGCTGAGCTGTGCGTGTGCTCAGGGCCCAGGTGGTGGACTTTGTGTGCATTTCACCAGGATAAAGAACTGGAAGACATGGCAAACCAGAGGTTCATCTCTACTGGAGCCTAAAGGGACCTGCAGCTGGGAGGAGGCGGCTCCCTTGGCACCAGAGCCAGGCCGTCACCTCACACAGTGAGCCGGAGTGTGGGCTCAGCAGGCCCTGCCTGCTGGGGCCCCTCCCCTGTCCCTGCAGAAGGCCCGTGCCTGCCTCCAGGAGCTGCCCTGGCAGTGGGTGAGAGTCAGCTCAGATGCACTCCCCTGCCTCAAAGGGGGCCTGGGGATGTGCCAGGCGAAGGCCACTGGGCTGCCGTGTTCGGCTGTCTTCACCCGACGACCAAAAATGTGGCAACAACTTCAGTATGAGCCCCAAAGCCCCGCAGAGCAGCAGATGAGACCCCCGAGATGCCATCCCCGCACCCACCTGGAAGCATCTCGTCGAAGCTGGTCCTGGCCTCGGGGTGCCGTAGCAAGGACTTGGGGGTGAAGATGATTAACTGAAAAACAGAACCACAGGCTCACGGGGGAGCAGGTGCTAGCTAAGGGTTCAACATCGAGGGGCTGCCCAGCCCTCATCTTAGGTGCTGCCCTCCCAGCTCTGTGGTTGGCACGAGCCTCAGGCCAGAGGCGGGAAGGGGTAGAGATGGATGATGCTGTTTTCCTGTCCGCCTCTCCTCTACCCCGAGGGGCTGGGCCCCGCTTAGCCAGGCATCCACCCCTCCAGGGCCCACCCCAGACTGCTTGGAGCCCTGGTCACCCCTTGCCCTGGACCCTCCCTTAGCGACCACCACTTGGCCTTGCCCTTCAACCTGCAGCAGCAGGGGGTGCACCCCCAAGACCCTCCTCCACTCCTACTCATCCTTCAATACCCTGCCCAGGCAGCCCCTGCTGAGGTTCACCTGCCTTCCAAACTCAGCACACCACCTGTGACCACTGACCCCTCTCACTAGCCAGGACTCCTGAGCAGGGACAGCCCACTGACCGGCTTGCGGAAGGGCAGGAGGATCTGGCGGCGCAGCACATGGAAGAAGTTGCCGGGCGTGGAGCAGTTGACGACCACCCAGTTGCAGTCGTATAGCTGGCTGATGTCGAAGTTGGCCTGCTGCAGGTCCTGTGTGTGTGTGTGTGTGGGGGGGGGCATGCTCAGGGCTGCGCTCAGCTCTCCTGCCTCCACCACAACAGCCGCCTGGCTGGGACGACCCGGGCTCTGCCTCCCTCAGTCCCCTTCCAGACAGACACCCTCCCAGTCATCAGAGTCACTGTGGTCACCCACGACCCTCCCTCTGCCTCCCACAGCAGCGGTCACGGGCTCTCAGGAAGTCCCATTTGGGGCAGCACCGTGTCCACCCGCACCCTCCCCGGGTACCGCTACAGGACGCAGTGGTCGTGCCTTCAAACAACCACACGCCCGGGCAGTGCACAAGTAACTCACCGGCAGGACATCTGGGTCATCGTTGCACATCTGCAGGAACCGCTCGGGCCTGGCGGAGGAATGTTCTGGGCCCTGGAAGCAGCCAGCAGTTACAGCCCGCTCATTTCTGGTCTGAACACCTTTGCGGGCTGCTCTCCTGCTGGCAGCTGGTTCCCTCCCGCCCCTCCCTGCAGCACAGGACGAATCCCACTGGGACAGGCCCACCCCAGGGGTCAGCTCACCATGCCCTCCATGCCGTGGGGCAGCAGGAGCACGATGCCATTCTGCCGCACCCACTTGGCCTGCCCGGGGCAGATGAACTGGTCGATGATGCACTGGGCTGTGTTGTGGAAGTCACCAAACTGGGCCTCCCAGAGCACCAGGGCGTTGGGGCTGGCCATGGCAAAGCCCAGCTCGAAGCCTGCAGAGCAGGGATGGTGTCAGGAGGGAAGGAGTTGGGGCAGGGCTTCAGGGAGGCAGGGCAGGGGCTGGGAGGAAGGGCGGGGGGCCTCACTCACCCAGGACCCCGTACTCGGACAGCGAGCTGTTGCACACTGTGTAGGGGGCCTGCTGGGGCCACAGGTGGTTCATGGGGATGCAGGTCTTCTTGTCTACGTTCTGGTCATGCAGCACATGGTGGCGGTGGCTGGGGTGGGACGGCACAAGTAAGAAGCAGGACCACTGCCTTTACCTGGCAAGCGGCTACGAGCCCGCGCCTCACCCAGCAGCCATGTCAGAGCAGGCGGAATTCTGGGCTTGAGTCGCCAAGCTGGTGACTGAGCTCTCGTGGGTTTTTTTTTTTTTTTTTTCAGAAGAAAAGCGTCTCAGCCCCTCCACCCCCTGTGCATCAGGGGCCCTGGAGCCTTACCTGAAGGTGCCCCGCTCCACATCCTGGCCACTCAGGCGGATGTGGATACCCTCCTTCAGCAGAGAGCCGAAAGCCATGTACTCTGCCAGGGCCCAGTCCACGGTCCTGTTCTTCACCATCTCCCCTCGTGTTTTCAAGATCCGGCTCAGCCCTGCAGACACAAGGTACTCACCAGTTGCCCCTGGCCTCCCGTGACGAGAGCAAGCCCCGGAGAGAATGGGTAAGGGATTGAGGAGAGCAGGCTGTGACAGCCCAGCCTTTCCTCCACAACTGCCACTGAGGACCACGCAGGGCAGGGGTCGGGGGGAGCAGAGGGATTCCTGCACTCGATCCCTGTCCCGGCCTGGGATGAGGCAGAGACCACAGTGCAAGGGGGCAGGGCCCCATGCTGGGGAGACCATTCGCTGGACTTGGCCCATCGCTCCCCTGGCCAGGGTAGCGCCGTCACCTCCGTGAATGGTGAAGTTCTCCACGGGTACGGAGCTGGCCACGTTCCCTATGTGAGTGAGGATGTCCTCTGTCAGGCCCGTGGAAGAGCAGGTCATGCTCCTGGGCTGCCCGTCCAGCGTGAAGAAACCTAGGACAAAGGACACACTGACGCCTGGCTGCACTGGCGCCCACAAGACGCTGCGCGGAGGCCTGGGCCACACCCCCTCGAGAGGGGCATCAGGGCCTGACCGCGGGGCCCCGGGGTGCTGGGAGCCGGCCAGCAATGCCCGCGCTCACCAGGCCACGGGGAGTCCAGCCAGTGCTTGATGTGCAGGATCTTCTCATCCTTGGACCGGGAGAAGGCCTCCTCACAGATCTTGTCGTACTTGGAGATCTCCTCCTGGAGGGCACGCCGGCTGTCAGGGAGCTTGGCTGGGCTGGCCCCACAGCATAGCCTCTGAGGTCCATGGGGCCCCAGCTCTGCCTCCACGTTCTGGGCAGATCAGAGCCCCAGCCCCACCCACTTTCTCACAGAGGGTCGGCTCTCCTGGCTCCTGAAGCCCCGACAGGACTGGGCCCATAGCGCCCTCTCCAGCACTCGCCATTCCCATACCTGCTCCGAAGCCGCTCCTTCCTCCCTCTCCCTCTGAGCACCCTGCTTGGGCCTCCCATGATCACCACTCAGAACCCCCAGGCCCTCCCTGACGGGCGGGACCTGCATCACCTCTCTCCCAGGCACTCCAACAGGTCCCACAGATAGGCCCCACCTCCTTGTGGAAGTCCCCAGGTGCCCGCACCCCACCCCTTGGAGATATATTTCGCTGCCCTGGCTGGCACCAGCCACTCTTGTCAGTGAGTACCCAGCTGGGGCCAGCCGTCTGGGGCTGTGCTGGCGGACACACCTCGTACTCGGGCTGGTTGACCACGCCCTGCGACACCAGCAACTCCGCGTACTTCTGCAGCACTGGCTTCTGCTTGCGGATCTGCTTGTACATGAGTGGCTGTGTGAACATGGGCTCGTCCATCTCATTGTGGCCATTGCGCCGGTAACACACCTGGGGACAGCGGGGGATGGCGGGATGCTGGTGTCAGGGACCGAGCATGTGGACAGCCCCTCCCCGACGGGACGCCTCTGCCCGCAGCCTCCAGAGTCAGGGAGCTGTCCCACTCTCCTTCCCACGCGCAGTTGCTCTGTCATACTCAGTAGAGCCAGTGTCCCAGCACAGGACCCCAGCTGCCTTCTTGCACAGCTGCCTCGTCCAGGCCAGACTCTCAGAGGCTCTCGAGAGGGGTGGCAGGTGACCCCCCAGCCCTCCAAGCTCTGGGGCTCCCTGAGCCAGGCACTCACCAGGTCCACCACCACGTCCTTGTGGAAGGTGCTCCTCCACTCGGCAGCCACCTTGCACACGTACATGACGGCCTCTGGGTCATCAGCGTTCACGTGGAAGATGGGGGCATTCACGACGCGTGCCACGTCGGTGGGGTAGGGCGAGGAGCGGGCCATGCGGGGGTCCGTGGTGAAGCCGATCTGTAAGAACACACAGCCTGGCCAGGGTGCGGGCAAGACCAGGGTCCTGGCCCAGGCAGGCTGCGGTGAGGGAGGGGCGTGGCTGACGTGGCCTTTGTGGCCTTCCCACCAGGCTACCTGGTTGTTGACGACCACATGGACGGTGCCATGAGTTGTGTAGGATGGCAGGTCACTCAGGTGGAAGGTCTCATACACAATGCCCTGGCCAGCAAACGCTGCGTCCCCATGCAGAAGGATGGACATGACCTGCAGATATGCAAGAGAGATTGCAAATCCAGCCTGATCCTGACCACCTTGCCCACAGGCCCACTGCAGATTAAGTCACAGTCCGCTAGTCAAAAAATGTTTTCTGAGCCCTGGCTGGTGTGGCTCAGTGGAATGTGTGTTCGTCTGTGAACCAAAGGGCGGGCGGTTTGATTCCCCATCAGGGCACAGGCCTAGGTTGTGGGCGAGGTACCCAGGAGGGGTGAGGGAGAGACAACCACACATTGATGTTTCTCTTCCTGTCTCCTTCCCCCTCTCTAAAGATAAATAAAATCTTTAAAAAAGTTTTCTGAAATCGTTTCAAAGTTAGAAAGAAAGTGGCAGGAGAGCACAAAGACCCCCAGACCCTTCCCAGCCCTTGGCCTGCTAGCAGCCAATGCGCACTGTCCCTGAACACGCCATGCAGGAGCCCCCACTGGGAAGGCAATGCTGGCCCAGTGCCCCCCTGGGTGCAGGGGCTGTGTGAGGGCCGCCCCTGCACCGTCTCGTCCAGCTCCCCATACCAGCCCTCAGAGCTGGGCTCAGCAGCAGCTCGCTGCACACCAGGACATGCCTGTGCTGCCCACGTCTCGCCCTGTAAAGTCACCACACCGGCCTGGGAATAAAGACAGCAGCAGAGGTGAGGGGAATACATCCATATTCTGTCCCTCAACGCCCCGTGCGGCCAGGTGCCACCCCTACCTGTGCTCTCCGGCATCCCGTACGTGCACCCTCGCTTTTCCCTCTCTGTACGGATATGGGCTCATGGACCTCACTATCACCCAACAGGTGGGAACTGACCAGTCCCAGACATGGCCTAGGGCCCCTGGCTCACACTTGGACCCTCCTGGGAGCCGGGCTGCCAGCAGAGGGCAGCACTGAGACCAGCACCAGCACTGGCTGCAGGCTGGGACAGAGTGCCACTCCCAGGCCCCCAGCACAGAGCTGGGGAACAGGTGTGAGGGCCACACTCACATGGATTTCCAGTCTCTGCACAGGCGGCGTAACCATGACACCTGCCATCCCTCCCAGTCCTCCCAGCTGCCTGCCCGAGTCTGTGTGGCACCGACCAGGCCCCCAGCCTGTGTCATCTTCCCTGAGTGTGCAGGCCATGGTCCCCTCTGCTTCCAGTGCCCACTGGGGTGCGGCCATTTGAAGATTTATTTCACTCCTTTTCTGGATGCTTCTAGAGCTCCAACTAAGCATGGCCTGAGGGGCTTTTGTCCGTAATTTATGAGCGCCAGCGTCACACAAAGCTTCCTGTGACCTTGTTCCTCTCCCTGACCCCAAATGTGCCTCCAAGAACAGTGGAAATGCTGGAGGTGGAGGTGCTGGTCAGTGATCCAGCCCCAATCCCTCCAGGGCCACCGCCTGGGGGCTGCATGGGAGGCAGCCGCCTGCTTTAGTGTGTGGCACAGCCCAGGCCCCCAAGCCTGCAATCCTCCCCAGATCAGGCTTTTTCTCTGCGGAGAGTGTCTGTCAGCACAGGAGCCACGTCCTGTGGCCAAGGCTGGCCAGCCCCATCACCTCCGGCGGCAGTTTCTCTTCTCAGGTGCAAGCACAGGACCAGCAGACTCTTGGGGATTCAGGGAGAGCCCTGTAAACTGACCCTGGGCTCCACCCCTGGAGTCTGACCCTCTGTCCCGCCCCCTCTTCCATCCACAGAGAGGTCCTTCCCGCCCACCTGCTGGCCCAGCTCCACCTGTCCTTCAGAGCTGAGGGCTCCCTGCTCTGCGGACAAAGTGCGCCTGCCTCCCGCTGCGCCTGGAGCCCGTGCACAGCGCTCCCCACGTGGCACCCTTCCTCTGGGAAGAGTGGGAGCTAAAAGCGGGGTGGTGCTGCCGACTCCGCACCCCCAGAGCGCACACCGACGCTGGCACAGTCAGTTGCCCTGCCTGTGTGGCTTCAGGGTCGCGATCTGACAGATACGGCAGCAGTCAGAGCTGGCAGCCAGCTGGTGCTCAGTATTCACGGCCCACGCAGCGCCCACCTGTCTGTCCGTGAGTCTTCTGTAGGCCCCTCCACACCCGGGAAGGCTGCCCGCCCATTCAGCGGACACACCTCCGGCCACCTCGGTGTCTGCGACACGGGCTCCTGCCACTGCCCTTCCCAGGCCTGCTCCCAGGCCTTCGCTCAGTTCCAGACACTGATGTCCGGGTGTGTCCAGGGCTGCGAGCCGCCAGGGCCCTGTGGCCTTACCTTCTTCCCCTCAGTGTCCCCGCAGTAAAACTGCTCAGCTTTGGTCTTGCCCATCACCACAGGGTCAGCAGCCTCGAGGTGCGAAGGGTTTGCCACCAACGACAGGGTAATGTTCCTGTCGGTCACACGGTTGATGCGCCGGTGGTACATGCCCAGATGGTACTTCACGTCCCCAGAACCCTGAGGACAGACAGGGAGGCTTGGTCCTGGGCAGCGTGACAGCCCTGCTGGGACTTTGACTGGGTGCTCATCCCCCTACCCTCCCAGAGGTCACCTGCTCTGGGAATGGGGAAAGGGTCCCGCCCCCGTCAAGTCTTTCTTGATGGAGCCGGGCTGCTGTGTGGGCTGCAGCTGTGCCGAGCTCTTACCAGAAGCTAGGCTCACCTCATCAGCGGCCTCTAGCTTTGAATCAAACTGACAGAAGATCTGTTCTAGCTCCTTCCTGATGACATTCGCCAGCACGTTCAGCCGCCCCCTGGGGAACACGGGGGTCAGCAGGGCCCGAGCAGTGCCCTAGGTACCCTCTTCCTCCCGAGTGACGGGCTGCACCTTGGCTTGCTGCCTCAGAGGCACTGAGACCAGAGCTGGTAGGGGACACCCACCCTCCGCTCGCCTGGCACCCAGGGGCACAGCGAGGCGGAAGGGAGGCGGAGACATCTTGGCTGCTGTCACTGAGCAGCCCTCCCTCAGGCCAGCCCCACTCTGCTGTGACTCCAACACGGGCGCAAGGTCAACACACTCGCCTGGAACCACTCGTGGCCTTGGGCATAATGGTGACCGCACAGTGAGGGCCACCTGAGACAGGGGTGCCGAGGAGGGCAGGGGTGGCCAGGCGGGTACCTGTGCGGCATCCCCATGATCACATAGTCCACGCCGTTCTCGCTCGACTTGTCAATGATAGTCTTGAGGGCAGGGATCAACACCTCGCAGCCTTCCAGACCGAAGCGCTTCTCGGATGACCACTTGCGCTGCAGGAACTCCTCGAACCTGGATGGGAGCCAGCTGCCCTGAAGAGCAGTCACAGGGCCAACCTGCTCCTGAGAGGCTGGGTCCCCCCTTGCCACAGGCCACCCGGAGCACAGCCCCACCTGGTGGACCGCACGAGCCGGGCCAGCAGGGTGCGCTTCTCCTCGTTGGTGAACTGCATGACCCCGGGTGTCTCGAACTTCTTGCGGATCCACTGACACTGCTCCAGGTCGTTGATGAACATGAACTCCACACCGATGTGCTGGCAGTAGGCCATCTGTGCCACACACAGGGGGTGTCCACCAGCTGGTCAATGCCTGCTCAGCCACGGCCTGGGCCTCCCCTTCAAAGGCCCCAGAGCCACTTGTGTGTGCATGCAGAGGGTGCCCTAGGGCTTAGTGCCCACCGAGGCCAGAGAGGGGGAGGGAAAGAGGAAAGGGGGGAGGAGCGAACATACAGCTTGGGCTCATGTGTTTGGGCCAGGACTGCTCACACCTGAAACAAACTCTCACTGGGACTGGAACCCACAGAAACTTTTCTCCTTTTTGTGGTTCGTTACAAAAAGAAATACCAGCCCTGGCTGGTGTGGCTCAGTGGATTGAGCACCAGCCTGTGAACCAGAGGGTTGCTGGTTCGATTTCCAGTCAGGGCACATGCCTGGGATTCGGGCCAGGTCCCCAGTAGGGGGCGTACGAGAGGCAACCACACACTGATGTTTCTCTCCCTCTCTTTCCCCCTCCCATCCCCTCTCTGAAAAATAAATGAATAAAATCTTTAAAAAAGAAAACCCATAAATTTTTATTTATTAAAAAAAAAAGGAGAAAGAAGTTCCTTTTCCCTTACATTAAAAAAAAAA
The DNA here is from genome assembly GCF_022682495.2 of Desmodus rotundus. Classification (NCBI taxonomy): domain Eukaryota; kingdom Metazoa; phylum Chordata; class Mammalia; order Chiroptera; family Phyllostomidae; genus Desmodus; species Desmodus rotundus. The sequence goes on along the minus strand of NC_071392.1, from coordinate 451,125 downwards.
AAAAAAAAGAAGGACCAAGGAAACCCCACCTATTGGGAGACTTCCCACCAACACGGCTTTTCGGGCAAGCATGCGCTTCCCTCACCTCCAGCCGCCGGATGATCTCACGCAGTGGAAGTGCCGACTCCTGCCCCCCGATGAATGTGGTGGTCGGCAGGTGGAAGACCTTGTCTAGGTCGGACTCGTCCAGGCCATAGAACCCTGCGGGGCGAGGAGAGACGGGCACAGCCACACAGGGAGCACAGTTCATGAAATGGGGGAGGGACTCCCCAGGGGAGAGAAAAGAAAAGAGAAAAACCATAAAAAGCTCCGATTTGTATGAATAATATTTTACTGCTACAAACACAGATTAGCAACAAACGGAAGCTGAGAATTTTACAGGGTGTCATAGTAAATGAGAATAAAGTTCACATATGCATATATTAGACCAGGGCACCAATTATTTGTAATTTAGAGAAAAAAGCATTTCAAGGCCCCACAGACACCACACAATGTTGGTCTGCAAAGGCACTATGTTGGTCAGTGAAGAGAGCAGATGAGAAGCAGATAGGGGGTGGGGGGACTTAGGCAGAAAATGAGAAAGTGGAGCAGAACAGGCCGTGAGTCTCCTGTGGCGGCAACACTCGTGTGTGGTGAGTGAGGGGCTGGGGGACAGCGCAGCCGAACACTGCCTGCAGGGGGGCAGTGGCAGCAGCAGCACAGCGAGGGCCACACAGCCGTCCCTTCACCTGGGGACCCTGGCTGCACGCTCTGGACCCGCTCTCCTGGCCCAGCCCTAACCCTTCACCTATTGAGGACTCACGGTCGACGGCCTCGGTCGGACCAAGGGCCCCCTGACTGATGGCCATGGCCACCCCTGAGCACCCACGCCGCGTGGGCACCTCAAGCTGATGGGATGTGAGGGAAGGGCTCCTTCTCAGAGGCCATGTGCTGGTCTCAAGGGCAGAGACTCAGAGGGGAACTGTCAGGGACACTGCAGAGTGGGCTTCCCACCCTGACAGAGGCCTGTCCTGCTCCTGTGGGGTCTTTTGAGAAATCAAATCCACAGGGTCAGTCTCCGGGCATGTGGAACATACTCTCCTCCCTGTTGCCCATTAGGTGTAGCTAGAACTCAGACGTCACACGGCAGATGACTCTGAAAGGTGGGAAGGAAGGCGGACCAGCCGGCGCCCTCGGTTTCCTCCTGGGCCCCATGTACCCAACTTGGAGCCAAGAACCTGAAGGTGGAACTCCTCCAGGTGCAGACAAGCCCCAACCAAAGCTGCTCCCACAAAGGCCCAGGAGAGGGCAGCGGAGCTGCACTGACAGAAGCTGCTCGATCCACACCCCCACCCCCCCTCCGGATGTGCTGCCATGTGCTCCCACCTGCAACCCCTAAGGTTTCATCCCCTCTGGGGGGTCAGGAGCCTGCCCACACCCCAACCCAGGAGGCCTATCCCTACCTGGGAGTACGGGGAGCCCTCCCCCCAGAGTGGCGCTTTGAGGACACTGCTGAAACAGAGGGTGACAAAAATCCCAGTCCCCTCCTTCCCCAAATGTTCTGGTTTAAAACACCAATCACTCAAACAAGAACAGGAACCTGTGAGACTGAACTAGACAATCCACAGGGACGCAGCTGGTGGAGTGTCTGACTTGAAGCTCAAGGAGCCACTGTGTCATGGTTCCAGCAGCAGCCAGAATGCGACAGAGACCAAAGGATGAAGATTAAGACTCAGCAGCAGCAACAACAACAACAACAACAACAACAACAACAACAACAACAACAACAACTGAAAATACAAAGAAAAACCAAACAGGAAATTTTGAAACTCCAAACTATAATAACCCAAGTTCAAGCTCAGTGGGTGGGCTCGGTGGCAGAACTGGGACAAGGGATCAGTGACCTTGAAGACAGGACAAGAGAAATTAACCCACTGACAGGGAGAGAGACAGTGGGCTGGATGTGGAGGCAGAAGGCCGTGGGGACGCCGACACTGTGATAGGAGATCCCACGTCCGGTCGCTGACCCCGCAAGAGCAGAGAGAGGGCGGCTGGGAAACTAACGGCCGCAAATCTCCCGACTATGGCACAGATTCAGGAAGCTGAGCAACCTCACGTGATAAAACCCAAAGAAACCCAAGTCAACACACGTCCTAATTAAACACATGAAAATTAAAGAAAAACTCTTCAAAGTGGCCACAGTAAAATGACAACTGGAGAGAAAAACAATTCAAGGGACAGAGGACTTCCCCTCGGAAGTGCCTGAGCCTGGAGACGGCAGCACCGAGTTGAGAGCTGGAAGAAAGGAGCCATCTCCCCAGGGCCCTGTCCACAGACGACATCCTCTAGAGGAAACAGGAGACGTGCTCGGGTGAAGGGCAAAGAGAACCTGTCACCCAAAACGGATGGCCACAGGATGTTCTCCGAACAGAAAGGAAATGATGTCAGAAGGAACCTTAGACACCAGGAAGGAGAGAAGAACAGGGTAAACCAATAGGCTCTCCTGCCCCTCTCTCTTGGGGCTTCTAAGCCACATTTGGTGGCTGGAGTGGTTTCGTAACACTGGTGGATGGGGTTTTAGATGCCACCATGTAGAGGAAACGTGTTGGGAACCGCCCTGCCTGGTTTCAGAAACTGTAACCCCCATGGCTAAGGCTGAGTAAAGAGACCTTGGGACCATAAGCCACTAAGGAGACATAACTTATCTCCCTGGCAGGGGTGCCGTACTGCCCCCTTTTACTTCATCCTGCTTGGCCCTGGGTGGATGACTGGTTAGCCAATGACAGGTAAGATTTCTCAAAGGAGGGACAACCTAAGACAGGCATGGTCATGAAGGGGTCCCCCAGAGAAGGACCCCTTCTCTGGCTCCTAGAGAAAAAGAGGGTGACAGATCCTTGCCCCTTGGCTTTGACATAGCCTGAGTCCTCATGCTGTCTGCAAGAAGTCTCCTAATCTCTTGGCTGCTTTACTTCCCCTGCCTGACTTAAGCCTGAAACAATGCTGGAGGTGGGTGTGGCCCTGTGCTGGAAAGGGTGGGTTCCCTGGGGCAATCAGGCCTAAGAAAGAATGCATAAAATCCTGTGAAACTTCCGTTAAAAATGATAAGGGCCCAAGCACAGAATGAACTTGCTTTCCCCAAAGTTTTAGGGCCCTTTAGGTATCTGACCCTGACTCAGAATAAGCCCTCATATTTCTTTGAATGTTATCTAGTGTTTGATCCTTATGGCCTGACAATGATTGGTGAGCTTTACCTGTATTCCTGTGCAAATTAAACCCAATAAAAGCCCAGAGGAAAAGGCTCTGGGTCCTTCTCCTTTGAGAGATCGGCCACCTTTCCTCCCCAAGCAGATCATGCCTTGGTATACTTATTCTCATCCGTGGTGGCTGGGAGGAGAGGGGGGCGGGAATGGGGGACTCTGCAGGTGAAACCCCCCACAGAAACAGTTATAGGGCTCTGCTGTCATTGGAGCCCTGGTAAAACGATTCCAGCAGGAGACTAGGGCACATACCTGTGTATAACGCCACACCGAGACTGCCACTACAGAGACTAAAGACCCAGAGATGTAGTCAAAAATACTACACATAAAGGAAAAGAACTTAAAAACACAGGCTTAAAAACCCATGGGAAGTCATGAAAAAGGAAGCAGAGGAATGAGAAAGAGGGGCATAGAGAGAATAAAGAATAATACAGCAGACTTAAGCCATAACATAGGAATCATCACGTTAAATATAAATGACCTCGACACAGTGATGAGAAGACAGATATTGGCAGAGTGGACTAAACAGGACCCAACTACATGCTTGCCTACAAAAGCTGCCTTCAAATGTGACAACGACGTAGGCAGAACTGAACACGAGCCGCAGCGGCTATGTTATTGTCAGATAAAGTAGATGTCAGAGCAGAGAGAATTACCAGAGTCAGGGAGGGTCACTACATAATAAAAAAGGGATGGTCCCCCAAGAAGTCACACAACCCTATCACACACACACCAGGTGACGGGGCTGCAAACACGGGACCCGAAGCTGCGAGACTGAAAGGAGACAGAGAAAGCCGCAGTTGTCGTCCGACACTTAGCACGCTCTCTCCCCAACTGATCGAAAAACTAGACGGGCAATCAGTAAGGATGACCAGTGGGCCGCAGTGGACGTTTACAGGACACTTCACCCAGCGACAGCAGGACTTACATTCTCTTCAAGGGTCCACGCCAAGACAGGTAACGCACCAGGCCGAAAAACCCACACACTCACCAGCTGCAGCAGAACGGAGACGGCGCAGAGTGTGTTCTCCGGCCACAGTGGAATCGAACTAGAAAGCAGCGACAGAAAGATAAGAGAAACACCTCCAGATTCTGGAAACCAGACGACCCCCTCCTAAGTAATCCCTGGGCCAAAGAGCAAGTCTCAAAGGCACTGCGGCACGTGTGGGGCTGCGTGACAGGGAACGCACAACGCACCCCTGTCCACGGGCGGCGAAGCCGCTCCCACAGGGACGTGTCAGGAGGAGATGGGGAAGTCTCTACTTGGTACCTAAGCTCCCACCGTGAGGACCCAGAAAAAGGAGGAAAAAGAGAGCGACTGCAAAGAAATCAGAAGTAAGGAAACCACACAGACGAGGGCAGAAACCAACCAAATGGAGGACAGGAAACCAGAGGGAGGAACCAGCGCACTGGGAGCTGGTGCTTCGACAGACTGACAAGCCTCCAACGAGCCGGACAGAGGACGAGCCGCTGGGCTGTGGGCACGATGGTGCAGACGGACTAGGGACCGTGCAGCGGGCCGTTCCCAGAACCACACAGCTGCTGTCACACACCCAGCAGGACCCAGACTCTGAACAGCTCTAGGAATATGGAGGAAATGGAATTCATCAAAGCTCCTGAAAAAGAAACCTCCAAACTCAGATGGTTTTGGGGGAGAACGCTACCAAATGTTTACACAAGGATTGTACACAATCTCTTCCAGAAAATACAGTAGGAGGAAAAGTCTCATTTTATGACGCTAGAGTTACTGGGATACAAATAGTACACAAAAACAGTCCAAAGAAAATTACAGATCAATATCCCTCATGAATGTAAATGCAAAAACATACCAGATGCAGTGAAATTGAAAAAGAATCATATACCATGACCACGTGAGGTTTATTCCAGCAATACCCAGTTGGTTCAATATTCGGAAATCAATCAGTGTGATCCACCATTCTGTCAGGTTAAATAAGAAAGATCACATAACCACACTAACAGGTGCAGAAAAGGCATCCAACAAAATTCAACACCTGTTCACAGTGAAAAACTACCCCAAATGGGAGCAGCAGGGAGCACCTGCACCTGGGTGAACCCCGCAGCTGAGGCACACGGGCTGATGGCAGCCCAAGCTGCCCCCACCCCGGCCCCCAGACAGGAACAAGGCAGGATGCTCCATCTCCCACACGCACTCAACGCAGAGCTGGAGGCTCCAGCCAGGGCACGGAGGCGGGAGGGAACCAATAATCGTCCCTATTTTCAGATGACCCGAGTGTCTATATAGAAAATCCTGACCCCAAATGAGAAAGAACATCTTAGAATGAGTGAGCTCAGCACGGTCATAGGTGCGACACACACACACACGTCACCTGTATTGCTAGGTGTCAGTGATAACTACGTGGGCAGTAAAACTGGAAAGCAAAAGAAGAAACCCATGGGATGCTAACGAGACAAGTGCGGACCCTGTGTGCTGGAAACCAGAGTGGAGGAGAGGACACGGAGACGGGACTAATGGAGACACGGGGGCCAGAGCCTGCCAAGCAACAACACGGTGAAGACGTCGACTCTCCCTTGAACTGACCCCTGGGCTGAACGCCATTCCTACCCACAGGCCAGCAGGGCTTTGCATGGACAGAAACCAGCTCATTCTAAAACGTGTGTGGGAGGCCAAGGCCCCAGGACAGGGAACACAGTGCAGTGGTCACAGCCACTGACACGGGGTGACGCGGCTGGGGCAGACGCACAGATGGGAGAACAGCGCCCAACTGCAGACAAGCCCAACGTCAGACCCGACCCTGACCCAAGTGCAGAAGCAGTTCAAGGAGGGGAAGACTTGTTCAGCTACAGGGGCTGGACCGGCAGACACCTGTAGGTAACCCCCCCCTGAACAAACAAAGGCCTTCCTCTAAATCCACATCTTTTGCAGAGATTAACTCAAAATGGACCATAGGTTTAAATGGGAAAATCTGTTTTAAAAGCAAAACCATAAAGCTGTGAGACAAGCGCGCAGGACAGCGTGTCTGAACACTAAGGAACGCGCGCTGGGACCTGACCCCACGAGCGCAACCTGAAGAGGGAAAGCCAGCTCCGTGGGACCCTCAAAACTGAAAGTGCCTGCTCTGCAAATGACCCATTAGCCCCAGAAGCAAACAACCCAAGGGCCCCTGCCAGGTGGGTGGTTGAAGCCGCCCTGGGCAGGAGTGCTGCAGGGCTGGGAAGCAGAGCAGGCGAAGCCCTAGAAACAGGCTGTGCAAACGCCCATTCCCACTGTCACGTGTGGCGATGGCACTAGTCTAACCCTCTGGGAAGGACAGCTGAGGACAGATCGTGGTTGCCAGAAGGTCACACCAGGGGTGGCCACGGAAGGCGGCGTCCCCACAGTGGGTGTCTGGAAGGACTCTGTGGAACAGACCTGGCAGTAGCAGCACCCTGCTGGGACGCACTGTGGCTGACAAGGCGTGACCACGGGGGAGCTGGCCGAGAGGCACACACTCTGTTATTTCTAGCAACTGCCAGTGAATCTGCAATTCTCTCAAAATAGTAAGTTTAATTAAAACTGGAGTCTCGCAGATACGATGAGCAAGATGGAAGGGAGTGCTGGGAGGCGCCTGGCATGGAAGGAGCACTGGCGGTGGGTGAGTGGCCACAGCCGAGGACCCCCAGCACCCTACTCTGGATCCCACGGAGGGGCCCCACCCAGGGCATCAGGGCTCCTCAGTGCACGAAGACTCGACCAGCACCTCGGCTGCCTGTCAGACGCAGGGAGCCCAAATGGGAGGTCTTGTCACAAATGCCCCGAAGGGACTGAGAGGACACGGAGTCCAGCTGAGGGCCTGGCACAAGGGGGCGAGGGGTGCACATGCAAGACGCCACGAGGTCCCAGCCACCTCGGACAGCGGGAGCCCCCAGAGCACGAGGGAGCGCAGCAAAGCGAGGGAGCCACACGGGGGTGGAGATATTCCAGGACACGGGATGGAAGAGAAATGGCAGGAGAAGCAGCTCTACCTGCTGGGTCACTACTGAGTGGCGGGAAGACAATGAACAGACTTCAGAACCCTGGACAGAGGTGGTGGCTCCCCCCCAGGGCATGCTGGGAGAAGCCCTCCTGTCCCGGGCAGGCAGTCCTCCCTGCAGGGAAGAAAACTCGGCTCCTACCTCCCACTGTTAGCACTCGAAGTCGCTCCTGGAAAACGGCCAGGTCTGAGAGCAGGGGAGCAAGGGGCGGGGGGGCGCAGGAGGAAAAAGACAGGTGAGAGTTAGTTCAGAAACCCGCCCCCACCCGGCGCCACGGCAGTGAGGGGGCACAGACCACAGACACAGACATGGGGGGGGGGAGAGGAGGAAAGGGCAGGTAACAGGGTTGGGGCTACTGTGGTCACCAGCTGGCCTGAGATGTGGGAAGGTCACAGGGGCAGTGTCTGAGACCCCTGTCCCCTCCCATGGAAGCGACCAACATGAGGCTCCTGGGGAGGAGTATGCCCAATCTGGACACTTTGGGAAAAGGAAAAGAAAAGATGATGGATTCTCATTCCTTAGGCCTGGAGCCTCAGGTGGGAAACTAGACTGGAACTCTCAAGATTCTGGTGGCTTCCAGGCCCCTCAAGGCAGAACTAGAACCGAGGTGCTCAGCCTGAGGACACAACCCACAGCCCCATGCTCAGGGGACTGCCCCTTCTGCCACTCTCCTGGCTGCAGGGAAAACCTCCGAATCCATTCTTCTACTGACCCAGTCACCAGGGAGCGCGGGCCTGGAGGACGGGGGGCTTCTGGTAGCCGTGTGGTCACCGTGCCTGTGGTCACTCCTGCCCTGGGGGAAGCGCACAGAAGGCCTTGAACAACACTTCCTTGGAAGCTGATGGCGAGAACTGACGCAGGACGCAGGGATACCACTCTGGGGGGTGGGCAACAGCACCTGGCGAAGACCAAGGAGCCAGCAGCTCCGAGACTCTAAGGCAGAACGTGCAGGTTTTGCACCAGTGGATGCTCTAAGGTGAGAACAAAGACTCCACTTGTCACCTTAAGGCCTCAGAATCGAGACCAGCATAGGCCAACGGGCACCTGCAAACACACCGTCCGTTCATGTCTGCAGCCACCGGGGTGAGACGGTCACACTCGCTTGCTCCGGGCGCGGGCAAGGTGGGCGCTTTTGTCTTCCCGTGTTTGGCAGCCCCTCTCATCTTTGGGCTCAGCCACCTGTGGCCAACCACACCCAGACATGTTGAACAGAAACCCCAGACATAAACAGCTCCTAAGGTTCCCACTGCATGCTGTCTTCAGTAGCGTGAGGGAATCTCGAGACACTGTTCACGCCCATTGGTCACTCCGTGGCATCTCGGTGACCAGAAAGGGCCCAAGTTCACTAACTCCTGTTACAGCATGCTGTCAGAGTCACTTGTAAGCCATTGCTGACCCTCTCTCCCTGCACCTGAAGGATGAGCTGCATCTGTCACAGGTGTGTGTGCAGGAGAAAACATGGTGTGCCCAGGGCTCGTGCACCTGGGGGTCACAGGACGTGCCAGCACAGATGATAGAGTGCCGCTGTACTTTTCCGGCTTTTAAAAAACAAAACACAAACAACAGACACAAACCAAAGGAAAGCGGAAGACACTCTGGCTGTCACTAAGGAGACCACCTGAACTCAGTGGCGTGCGTGGCCCCCCGCTGCGCACAGGGGGCGCTGCTGCCCACCAGGGGTGGGGCAGACACCAGGCCTGCCTGCCCCAGGTCCGCCAGCCCCTGGGTGTGCTGGAGGGAGCCCAGCCCAGCTCCCCAACCACAGCAGCCAGGCTATAGGCACTGTTCTCCAGTGATGAAAGCCAACTGAACACCAATTGTCTCTCGTTCCCATCTCAGCTGTCAAGGGAAGGCCTGGGCCGAGCTTCCCCAGGTAGGCAGCTGGCTGTTTCCAAGTCTGGCCTCTTCAAACCGGCTCTCTGGCTGCTGAGCAGCAGCTCACCCCACACTGGTCTCGAGGATGGGACCCGCCTCCAGTCTGCACGCGTGCGAGTCGCTGGGTGCCACACGTCTGTCTCTGTCACTGAGAGCACAGACACCACGGGGGACGGCACCTCCACGCTGGAGCCGGACGCATGAGTTGTTGCACTTGGAAGAGGAGACTGGAGGGCAGGGGTGCAGGGGGCCGTCTCTGGGCCCCGGACCAGGCGAGGAGGCCCAGTGTGGCCCGGTGGTCAGTGCCGGCACGTGGGGCTGCAAAGGGCAGGCCTAGCCCCCGTGCAGCTGGCTGCTTTCCTGCTAAGGTGACAGCGGGGTGCCAGGGGCTCACGGGAGAGTACCAAACCTCCTCTGGGAGGGGTGTGCGGTGCAGCCTGGCACCTAGAACCTGACCCTGATGACTGCGTTCTGAGAAACGGCGCTGCTCCCAGCAGTCGCCCGCATGACAGGGCAGAGCCCACACCGAATGGAGAAGCTGCTCTAATGCTAATTAAGTTTTCATCAGAGTTCCCAGCAAACCCACTATCTCCACATCGTGCTGCAGCTACAGTCAGCTCTGCAGGCGCAGGGCCCTGAAGCTCCACCCGGGAGCACCCAGCAGACTTGAGACCACCCAGCCTGTGAATGCCCCATCTGTCCACCTGACTCAGGCCGGGAGGGTTTCTAGGCCAGCCTGTCCCCGCCTTCTCCAAATTGGGCAGTAAGCATCAAGAACTCGGCGGGAAGCATCCACATGGTCCACTTTAAGAAATGGACAGCTGCCCTGCTCACAATGCAGACCACTGGCTGCCTTCATCTGCTGTGTACTTCTCCAACAGCAGAGAATTCTCTGGAATGTGGGGGAGACGGGGGTGTGTGTCACCCAAGCCTGTTTCCCCACAGAATGAGAAGCCCCAGGAGGCGTGGCAGAGACTGAGAACACCAGTCATTCACTCACCCCAGACCCACAATCGGGCATTTCTGCACACAGCGACACCATGTCCTCAGGGCTCGCTAGGGGGAGTCTGGGCCTCCCCCCAGCCCTTTGTGGCCTGGGACTGTCACTCAGCTTCCGACAGTCTCCACCAGAGGGCCAGCAGCCCCTGCCCAGACTGTGCAGATGGCACCCCCCAGGCTCTGTTCTAAAGCAACCTAACAGGTGAGGAGACAGGCATCCAGCAGAGCCAGGCCTGACGTTCGGAGGAGTCAGGGGCAAACGTGCTGGGGAGCTGTGTGCGCAGGGCTGTGGACAGAGAGGTTGTGCTGGACCAGTTTTCTGGACCTGCACACATCAAGGGTAAGACAACGCAAGACCAACTCCCCTGCAGACTCAGACACGTACCAAGTCTGCACCACTTCCTACTTCTGCAGCTACAGAAAAAACTCATCGTGACTTGTATGTCACGTTACTTCAAGTTCTCAGAGCAGAAACGCGGTTTTCTTCTACAAAGGGGAGAGGGTTCCCCGACTTCCTCCGAGTGGTTCTGAGGGCTCCTGGCCAGAGGAAGCAGCACCTCTTCCTCCAACAAGCTCAGGACGCAGCCCTGGTTCATGACGTTCGTCCTCACCATGGGATGCTGTTGGGGACACCATTCCCGAAGGGAAGGGAGGCAAGGCTGCGAGAGCCCACAGAGCAGAGGCCCTGCCAGAGCCCCGAGAGCTGGGAGTGGAGGAGCGGGTGGGCCCTCAGGCCTGACCTCGCTCCCTTCTCAGTTACCACCATCCCCGTCGGATGCGGCCCTGTCCTACCTGACCAGAGCTGGGGGGCAGAGGAGAGTCCCAGGCTCCCCAGGCAGTTCTAATGAGAGCTGACAGCCACGGAAAAAAGGTCCACTTGGATGTCACAAAACTGGCACCCTGGGAGAGGGGACCCCACTTCCTGTGCACCCGTCCTGTTCTGTTGGAAGGCTTGGCCGTGTCCCACACCGGTCCTCTCTGGCAGGGCTCACAGAGCCGAGAAGGCGTTGGGCGTGGGTGCTGCCGGGCTGTGTGGTGGAGAGAGGCTCTGTGTCCAGGAGACACCGGCGAACACAGTGGCTCGGCTCACGCCACCTCTGTGACCTGAACCTACTGGATCGTGGTCAGAAGGCTGCAGTGCAGAGAGAGCCCTGCGCCACCGGGGCCTGTTCGCGAAATGAAGACAGAGCAGCAACGAGCCCGCACACCAGTGCCAGAGCTGCGCGGCCTGTGCTCCGGCCTCGCCAACCGGTGCCTGACTTACTCAGACAGGGCAGGTCAGGGCCCCTCACGTGGGAGGGGGTTGGTAATCGTTAGGCAGGGAGGTAATCGTCAGTCTCGTTAGCATGCAGTGTTTCTGTGAAATTCGCCGATTTCAAAATTAGTCACGCCAACATTTTTTGAGCACAGTTAGCAGCACGGTGACTTAGAGCAGATTAACTGGAGAAGCCACTGCAGGTGTGAGCCCAGCCGCGCCCTGCCCAGCACAGCAGCATCGAGGGGTGTGCCTGAGGACAGCCCGGACACCTCCCACGTGCCGGCCTGCGTCCCGGGGCACCTTCCGAAGTTTCCTCAGTGTGATCACCGGCAGCTAAGAATCGAGACCCCAGCTGCACACCCCACTCTGGAACTGGCTCTGTCGGAGGCGGGTCCCGCAGTCCCAGAGAGCACAGACTGCCACAGGGTGGCAGCAGGGCTGTGCACGGCCTCCGCCTGGCCCCAGCAGCCCTGCACCAAGGCCCAGAACCCGAAGCCAGAGGAGCGAGTCTCAGATTATCCTCCGACCCACCTTCACCGGTGGGTCGTCCTTTTTCCCTGCGTCCCAAACCTTTTCTGCCCCAAATTTTACTTTCCAATTCAAGACTCAGACAATTGAGCTCCTACAAACTGGCTGAAAAGCTGGGATGAAAATAACCTGCCCCCGACACACTGAGGCTGCCTGCCCAATAAATTTCAAGTGATCAGAGCGAAGGAAACTTGAGAGTCTCCCCTCCCATCTGGGGCATCTGCGGCCGCAGGCTGGGACATGGGCGCTCTGCAGCGCGGCGCTGGCCGCTCTCAGACCCTCACCAAGTTTGTCTGTGGATGAGATAATGTCAGCGGGCACGGAGGAGTCCAGATCGGCATCCAAAATTCCCAGGGGGTCCAGCTGTGCTACATGGTGCCCTCGTATCTACGAAAGGGCCAGCGGTGGACAGGGAGGGACACACACAAAAGGACAGGAGAAAAAAAAGAGGGAAGGGGCAAAAAAAAGTAAAATTACATTAAAATGAGCATTTACAGATTAATCCTCACCCACGTTTGAAGAAACAGTTACTGGAGCATCATCAAAATTTACACAACTAATTCCGAGAGGATCAAGTTTTGCAATGTGGTGACCCCTGACCTGGAAGCAATAACACAAGCAGTGGTTAAGCAGGTCCCGGGCTGTGGGGTAAAAGTCACACGTGGTCAAACCTTCCCTGACAGCAATGAACCCAAGTAACAATATTACGCGTAAGTGCCCGAGGACAGGTGGCGGTCCAAGCACCGCAGTGCGCAAAGGCGCCTTCGGAGAAGGGGGCAAACTCTCGGTGTGAGAGCGCTGGGCTTCTGAAAGGACCCCCTTCTTGGGATCCTTGGTTTCCCTGGATAAATGGAAACTGGCTCTGCTGGGGACTGTCACTGTGTGACACTGGCTGAGCTGAGAAGTCAAGGTCCCTGCGGAAGAAGGGACGCTGGCGCTGGGCAGGGGCAGGGTGAAGTCAGGCCGGGGGTCCCATCCATCCCTGTCGGTCAGGGCCCAGTGCCAGACAAAGGACAGTCGTGACAGGGACTTTGGGATCTGACCTGAACTGCCTGTTAACGGGAGAAAGAAAAGCCCCCCCTAGGCTGTCCCTTAAGGCACAGGAGCGCCACCCTCGAGGGCAGTAGACGTTGCTGAGGCTGCAAGTGGCACTGCAGGTCATGTCTGCTGCCCACGGCCCCTGCGCTACCTTCACTTCCTTGGGGACAGAGCCCTACTCGCCACCTTCCTCTGTGCACGCATCCTGAGGGCGGAGAACGCCTGGCTCCCCTGAGGACTGCATTACAGAGACGTGAGATGGGTCCTGGGGCCTGGGTCCCAGGGCCAAGTGCCTGGTCTCGGCTCAGAGAAAGGTCCCGCACCCAGTCTCCAGCGGGCTGACTACAAACTGGAATGCCCTCCCCTGCCCCTGTGGGCAGGCTGTCCCCAACCCTACAGTTCATTTCCACCTATTGTGTTTGGGTGCTAGCGGCTGTCATGGGACAGCTCTATCCTCCCAGTCATGGCACTCCCTCTCGCCCAGCACTGAACCCTGCCCACGGAGCTTTCCTGTAAACCCATGGGAACAAATAAAGGGCTCTTTCCAGGGCGGTTAAAAGTGGCAGAGGACGTGCCTTGAGGCTGAGACTGTCCCAGCTCCTCTCCTCTTGTCCCAGACCCCAGGGCAGGGGACAGCGCCCGGTGTCTGCGGGAGTAGGGGACGCTGCCTTACCTGGTAGGCCCTGATGAGAGACTGCACCGCCAGGTGGTCCTCCACCAGCTTGTCCACATTGGGCTGGGCGGCCACCAGGGGCTGTGCTCGGGCCATAGTAGACAGGGCACCCGGGCTCAGGGGAAGTGGGCTCTGGTAGGCGGTGCCTGGGGGTGCCCCAGCATTGGTGTTTCGGAAAAAAATGTCCCATGACTAAAGAGAGAAGGGATACATGTGTCACTCCACTGCTCACCGTGAGTTGAGCCCTCATTTTCAGCCAAAAAGAACTGTTCTTGGAAGGCAGGCCACATCCTGGTTGGGTGACCCGCTCAGGTCAGCTGCTTCTGCCCCGAAGGGCGGGTCTCTCTCAGCTGGGCCCACTGCCCTCACCACTCCAGATACCCCACACCAATGACGCAGACGCCCTTGGCGGCCCTCGCATCGCCACCCTGAAGGCCCAGGCAGCCAAGTGACAGGAAGAGGCCTTTCTGCCCGTCTGTCCCCTGACCTCCTGTCCCCCAACACAGCCTCCAGGACCCAGGCCAGGCCTGGGTCCTCCCTGACACACAAGGAGCCCTGTGCAGAGGCAGCCCAGGAGCAGACTCCTGCAGGAGCTGTGTCATCTGTGAGGTGCCCAGTGACCTGCTCGGTGTTCTCGTCGCCAAGAGGGAGGAAACAGCCTGTGCCCTCCTCAGGTCAGCGGTGAAGAGGGATGCACATGGACACAGCGCTCCCCCTTGTAGCCTGCGGTAGCAAGGACTGCTGTGGAGTTACTGTCCGTCTCAAGTTCCCTTGTGCTCATTGAGCTAACTCATTTACCTCTTTTCCTACTATTTTTGGCTATTCATGTTTGAATGATTCAATTTATAATTTCAAAAGTTTTTTTTGTTTATTTTCGGGGAGAGAGGAAGGGAAGGAGAAGGAGAGGGAGAGAAACATCAATGTATGGTTGCCTCTCGTGTGCCACCTGCTGGGGACCTGGCCCCTAACCCAGGCATGTGCCCTGACTGGGAATCAAACCGGCGACCCTTTGGTTCATAGGCCGGTGCTCAATTCATTGAGCAACACCAACCAGAGCTCAATTTGTACATACTAGAAACTATAACAGTTTATTCTTCTCATAAAGAGATATGAGTTTAAAAAGATATCTGAGGTTAGAGAAACTAAGACTTAATACATTCTATTGCCAAAGAAGCCCAAACTACTAGAAACCAGGAAGCTTAGAAACACAAAAACACTGTCTTTTTCCTCTGCCATATGCTTTCCAGTGTCTCCCATCGACAAGCTCTGATCAGAAGGGTCTGGAGCGAGCTGTCACCAGCCTTGCGTTTGCCACCAAGACGCCGTGCAGGCATCGAACGGTGTCTGGCTTTCGCAGGCCGGCCTGCCAGTGCTGTCCAGGACCACAGACATGGTCCCCGTGGGCCACGGCCTGCTGCCACCAGTCACAAACCAGAAAACCTGCTGCGGTAAGTGCGGCCTGCGCGCCCGCCTCACACGGGGCAGCTGGCTACACTGTCCCCCGGGAGCTCTGCAGTGTGCACGTCACTCTGCAGCGAGAGCACATTCTTGTGTTCAGAGAAACAAACTGCTGGGCGACTGTGCAACATGGTGAACGTACTAAGAACCAGAGTTCTTCATCTTAACAGCGATTTTAAAATGTTTTAACACAGCTCACTCTTCAAGGTCTTCCTGTTTTGGCCGTCTGGTTGCTGGTCAGTGTGTGGGCCGATGACAGGAGGGAGATCTGGGCTTCTCAAGTAGCCCTGGCCACTGTAAAGCCCCGTGAACCAGGCACCCTGGACCCAGGGCCATTCTCTCAGCCTACCCATGCAGCCCGGAGCCCTGCTCCACTGCGGGAAGAGGCAGCGTGCCCTCAGTGGCAGAAACCACCTGGCTGCCACTCAGGAAGGCAGAGGCTGCCTCAGGGTCCACTCCCTAGGGCAGGGCAAGGCCTCCACTTGGCCCCCACCAGGTCCGTGACAAGGGACACATGAAGCGGACACAATGGACACCCCAAACATTTCTGACTTCCTGGTGTTTTCACAGCAGTCCCAAGCGAGCTCCCTGCATCCCTCGAGCAGCTCTGGTCCAGGGAAAGCCCTGGCCTCCATCCAGGCCTCCAGTAACCAAGGACACAGCCTCACACGGCAAGAACCCACAGCAAGCTGCCCCCTGCCACAGAGATCCTACTGGACTCTCTTCTTTACCCAAACGTGCTCCTGTGCCGGTGTCCCCACCCTCGCCCGAGTCCACAGAAAGTCCTGCTCTCGGCACACCCTGGGGCTGTGAGAGGCTCGAGGGCACGACCCACACTTCCTTCAAGCCCTACAGCAGTCTTCTGCCTCCCAGGACACCGAAGGTGTGACCAGAGATGGCTTGCCCAACAGCAAGACCTCGGGTCCAAGGTCCCGGCCACATAGCAGCCCACCGGCCTGATGGCACCAGCTGCTTTTGGATCCTGAGCCAGAAGGCACAGCAAAAGCCAGAAGTTGTCCTCTCTTCATAAACACCGGTGTTATGCAACTGAATGGCACTGACAGTAACAGAGGCGGGGGCCCCTGGGCTCCCCATGCCGCGGGTGAGGGGGCAGGGTGACCCTTGACACTGCACATGCAATGACCCGCACTCCCAAGGCTGCTGCCCAAGGGCACAGGCCCCTGCAGCCCAGCCCTGGGAGGAGCGTCACTGTCACAGGGCCACCCCTTGGCCCTTCTTGTAACGGGCGGAGGACAGCAGTGCAGAGGGGCCTGCAGAGAGCAGGGCCCATGGGACAGCATACACGGAACACGCCTCCACTTTTCCTGGACCTCACCCCCACTGCACGCACACACACCAGGCCCCACCTCACACGTTTTGGGCAGCAGGTGTGGGTGCCTGTGCTCAGCTGCACCCTGCCTGCCTGGCCCTCAGGTGAGGAGCCCAGCCCAACAGCAGCCCCTGCCCACCATGACCTAGAAGGTTCTTACATTTGGGTAGCGGACAGCTCTTGACTACACACACTTGGCAAAGCCTGTGCACTGCGATCTCAAACAGGGAAGATCTGTGCCCCTGGGCTGGGCTGGTGGTGCTGCCCCTTCAAGGGTGTGACTGCTCATCAGCCACTGGGAGAGCCAAGGTGCGCAAGCACTGCAGCCACAGCCCAGACCTCCACACCTGACTGTCCCACAACAATCTCAGGGAGGAACCTGTCCCCCTGCTGGGCCTTGGATGGCCGACGGCCTGATGCGGACACTCAGTCCTCTGCTCACCGGAGATTGGAGGGCTGGTGGTAGCCTGCAGGAGGTGGGCCCTGCCTGGGGAGGGGGCAGGAAGGCATTGCTGCAGAAGGCCAGCTCCTGTGCCCAGCAGGGCCAGAGTCCGGCAACAGTCTCAGCGCAAGAGGACTGTCTCCCCAGACGTGGGCAAAGGTTACTCAAAGGCACCGCTCCAGAAATATCCCCTAGGGCTGCCTCTGTGCAGCTGCTCTAAGGTTTGGGGACAGGAAGGTCTGCCATGAGCTTCTCATTCTCGGGAGCGGTCGGACAGACAAGGCAATGTGTCATTTCACAGCAGGTGCCAGGGCCAAGGAGCGTGCTTGGAGAGATGGTCACACGGCCACACGAAGGCCACATGGGTGGGCTGGCAGAGACAGGACCGGAAGGTGGGCTGGGTGGTGGGACATACCATGGAGCTCCTTACCTGCGCCTGGCTGGGGGCTGAGAGGGAGGGGCACGGGGCGGCCTGCGGGCAGGAATGTGACAGCCTGTCCACAGGGGTGGGGCCTGCTGCCACCTCCCGGCGGGCGTGAGGCCTGTCAACTGGTGGTCGAAATGACTCACACTAGAATGCGACAGCTTTCACGTGTAAGTTAGGGTACTGTTCCGGTTGAAATTAGAACAGAATTCTTACTTTTATTTTATGTAACTAAACCACTTAAGTCTGTGAAGCTGTGCTTTGGAAGGCTGTTGCTCCTCCCCTACTCCCCCACAGAACCTTCCAGAACCAGGACAGGCTCTCTCTGCAGCCACCAGCACTCCTCCCTCTGCCATGTCCTACGGAAGCTAGTCCAACCACCCTGCTGAGTGAAGTCCACGGGGGGCAGGCACATGCGGAGTCAGGTGTGGTAGTGCCAGCTGTGTGAACCTTGAACGCCCACAGTCCAGAGGCTCCCCGCCTGCAGAGAGGTGCTGACTGCGGCAGGTGTGGGGCTGCTCACCAGGGAACGTGGGCACGGGCAGCTCGTGAGGCCAGTGCACTTTGCCTATTTGCTGCCAGCAGATTGCTAGTGTCTCAGCGCCAGGTTCCTGGCTATGAGTTCACATCAGAGACCAACAGATCGATCGACTGATCGATCGAGGGCTTCAGTGTGGGAGGGGAGGCAAACTCTCCCCCTGGTGTCCCTCACTTGTCTCAAAGGCCCCATTGAGTGTTGAACACGTCAGCCAGCGACCTGACAGAGCCACATACACCACAGTGGGCCGGCCCGCCAGCCTGGGGCTGGCTCTGGGGTATGGGAGCCCCTGTGCTCTCCTGCAGGCTGGGCTCTCTGTGCCGGGTTCCTCACCTATCAAAGTAGGAGCACAGGCTACCCAGGAGGACACCTCACACCTGCACAGCTCCGTATACTTAAAAAGCACCTACAGGGCCCTGGCCGGGTGGCTCAGCTGGTTGGAGAATTATCCTGTGTACCAATAGGTTGAGGGTTTGATCCCTAGTCAGGGCATGTATGGAAGGCGACCAATTGATGTTTCTCTTTCACATCTCTCTCCCTAAAAAAAAAAAAGGCACCTTTGGGGACAAAAAGTTTAACTGACCCTGGTTTACTAATGCTTATTCCAGCTACCAATCAATTCTAGGACTCTGGATGGCCAGAGCCATTTCCTCTTGTCCAATGCCACTCCTGTGGCTGCCCTGCTCTCTCCACTTTAGCTACAAACCTGCCCCACCTGCCCACAAACACACCCTGATCACCTGACAACCGCCCTGGAATGGACCGGACCACAGGTTCAAAGGCCATCACACATGATAAACTAAGGACTGCCGGTCCACTGCAGGCCCCCAATCCCCAGCACTCTCTCAGACAACCATGTTAACTTCTGACATTGACAATGCTTTTCAACTGCTACAAACATGAAATTTAGGGCAACACGTCACCAAGGAAATCAGATGCATGGCCATCTGTGGAGAGCAGGTGGAATAAAATGGCATTGGTCCAATCAAGATGGCATAAGGTACAGAAAACAAAATGGAGTCACTCATGTCAACCAAGATAGCTTGCCAGTCAGCCATGATACTTCGGTTCATTAGGAAAACCACCTAAGTCAAGCTAGACAGATCTGGCAAAGAGACACACCCAAGACATCTGCATACGTGGTCAGAACAGCCATGTCTGCAGAGCAGGACCACCCATAGGCTCCTGGGCAAATTCCCCACTTGGCATCAGGGGCACCAAGACATTTATCAAAGACACACAAGGGCGGAGCACACCAATTTGAAGATATAATTGAGGCAGGCTCCAGACCACTGCGGAGACAGCCGAGCTCCACACCCCAGCGGGCTGTTTCACGCCAAGCTGATGTCCCTTGGCATTAGTTGCCAGAGGCTCTGCCATGCTGGGCTAAGGATTTCACCTGTCCTGCTATCCACCTGGCCCTGGAGACCCTTCCTTGCAAGATGCTGACGACTCCTGTGCCCACCGTGCTGTCTCCCGGACCTGCAGACCAAGACTCTGGGACTCAGGTTCGTCATCCCCCGTTGATTGCGCTGTGTGTGTGTGTTATATTTCTCTTGATTGGCAGAGTGTGAGCAGGATAGTAATGAATGCTGATGTTCTACTTTGAGTGAGCCTGCATTCGATAAAAGCTGAGTGATTAGCATAGTTCCTGTGTGTGAGTCTTGTCTGCTCCTTGGTGCTGGGCTGCTCTGCAGTTGCCCACCCTGCCAGCAGGCCCCACCCTCCAGCTCCTGCACTGGGCCAGTGCCTGACCCGAAAACCAAGAAACGGTCATCAAAACCACAAATCTCCACTGCCCAATGCTGTGAAGAAAGTCTGCCGCGAGTTGTGCCCAGTGCCAAGCAGACTGAGGAGAGAGGCGCTCTGAAGGGCGTGTCCCATGGGAGACACAGGGAGCCAGAAGGAAGCCTTCACGGGACTTGCTTTTGAACACAGGAGAAAGCCAGAAGCGCGATGGTCTAAGATGCGAACAACGCACAAGTTCCGCCCGGTGGTTTTAAGGTTCTTAGGATGCTGGGAGGCAGGGGTGTCTGGCGGTCCTCCTCCCGCTGGCTTCCCTTCTCTGGCGTCTTCCCCTCCAGCAGCCTTGCCTGCTGAGATTCCGGAAGTAATGCAGTCGTGTCTTCAGACCCGCTGTGTGTTCCACAGTGCAAGGCACAGCAGGTGAGCGGGAGAGCCCTCCAGAGAAGGTGGCTCCTGGTGGGCCAGGACAGCTTCAGAGGATGCGGGTGGCTGGGCTCCCAGACGGCTGCCTGCTGGCCCAAGGGCTCCTCAGGACACTTACCTGGATGGCCAGCCGACTTCGGCCACCACTTCAAACATACAAAGACCCGCTCCTGCGAGCCTTACCTTGTGAACACTCTTGGGGTTCTCCAGCCAGGCGTAGTACATCTCCTCCACATAGTTAGAGCTAGTCCCGCTTAGGAAGGGCTCGGCAGCCACGGGGGCAGTGTAGCACCGGATCTGCCCAAACGTCCTAGAGGCTGCTGGTCTGTTTTGGGAAAATGTCTTAACAGTCTGGGAGGCCGACAACGGCCTCAATTTTGTAGCACAAGTCCTTAAGTGAAACATTGTTGTCCCAAAGTTTTTCACAACTGCCTGCACAAAAAAAAAAAGAAAGAAAAGTCAGGAAGAGCATTTTAGCAGATAAAGCTACTAGGGCAAAAATACTTGCTGGCTCTGGCCAGAGGAGAAAGGGTCCTACTACTCTAGGGGCAGATGTCCCGCTCTGGATCAGAGGGCACGACCAAGCATGAGCACCAGCCTCCAGCGGCCTCAGCTCTGGGGCCTGAGCTCCCCAGCTGCAGGGGCAGGTCTTCACTTACAAGCTTAAGTCTAATTTCAGGGATACAAACTATCACATGATGTAAACATGTAACAGCTCTAAGCGCATATATTGTATAAAACAATGAACAAGTGTAAAAAAGGCAACATGGATTGATTGATTACAGATTAGATTTGGATTAATTGCAAAATGAGAAAGATATTTTTTACTCTTTCCAGAAACTATGGAGCACCTGCTGGACTCATCATGATATTCTGGAGAATATAGAGAAATTGGGGAAAATATTTCCCAATTTATATTTGAGCAAAAGAAAAAACTATTTAAAAACCATCACAGAGAAAGCACTGAGTGCCTGGGAGACCCAGGAAATGCCAGCTCCGCAGAGGGCTCACTTTGTCCAGGCGAGCTTCGGCCTGTGGGCCGCAGAGGCTCGGAAGGAAAGCACTCACACAAACGTCCACTGTCCACTGTCAGTGCACCCTGGTCAGAGGCCTGACACGTCAGGACTCTTCAGGAAGCCCGCAAACTCCCCTCCGTTTTCCAGCTCAGCTCTCTGAGTTTCAGTTTAGGTTTCCCCTAAGGTCACAAGGCCATCAAGAGCAGAGCCAGGCGCCAAGTCCGGCTTTCTGACTGCAAAGTCCCCATTCTGCCTGGCCCTTTTGTGATACTACAAACAACCTGGGCTTCAGGGAAGGAAATGGATGGATATATTTGTTTGCTTCTGATCCGGATGGACCTTGCACTTGACGGTCATTGAATACTACTAACTCTAACTTCCAACTCTATCAGAAGTACCCATTTTAGCCCTGGCTGGTGAGGCTCAGTGGATTGAGTGCTGGCCTGCAAAGCAAGGGGTCGCTGGTTCAATTCCCAGTCAGGACACATCCCTGGGTTTCGGGCCAGGTCCCCAGTTAGGGGTGTGTGAGAGGCAACCGATCAATGTATCTCTCACACATTGATGTTTCTCTCCCACTCTTTCCCCTCTCTAAAAGTAAATAAAAAAAATAAAATCTTTAAATTTCTGTGGCACACCAAAAAATATATTTAAAGAAGTCTGAAGTTCCCATGTAAACCTAAATGCAAGTTAATTTGGAGTGGGTAGCGGGCCAGATGTCAGAAGGACTCCATGTCCACAGTCAGAACCCCAGACGAGCTCTGTCTGCGGGTATGCAGGTAGACCCGCCCTCACCCAGACTGTGCCCGAGACAGGAGGGGCCCTGGCTGTGGTGCTCCCGGGTGCAAGTCAACAGGCCCTTTTCAAGAGTGCTGATCAGAACACAAGTCACTAAGTCTTTCCAGGAAGCAAGATCATGTACCAACAGTCATTAAAATGTTTAAAAGCATAAACAGGACTTCCTTTTCCTGCTAAATACAGCTCAAGACATGACATGCTACATTTAAAACAAAAGACTCAAAGATGGAGAGGAGACAGACTGGGAAGAAGACACTGCATTGGGCTCTTGGTTTTCTTTTTGCTTCATATATCCCACTCTAGGGGCTGGGGAAGCTGGCAACCTAGCAATGCCAACTAATGTGGACAAAAACGTGTGACAAGACGCGGCTTCCTCTTGCCAACACAAACAGTGGCCCACCGCCACCCCAGCTGGTAAGGTCAGAGGAGATCAGGGACTTCCACCCCCACTAGGTGACAATGAGCCCCCCAACACTGTCAGTGGAGGCCAGGGGGGAAGCCTGGGTTCTACCCCCACCCCCCCCAGCAGACACAGGGCAGCACCCTCCCTTCCCAGGTAGAGTGAAAACACAAAGACAAAACAGAGAACTTATACCCACAGAGCAGATTCCAAGAAGGCTGGGTGGAGAGCCTGGATTGCACCCCCGACTGAGGGACCAGGCAGCACCCCTGTCCCCCATCTGTGTCTGAGGGAGAATGCTCTGCTCAGAGATTTAAACAAGATCCAGTTTCAAAGTGTAACACCCAAATGTCTAGGCTGCAATCCAAGATCACTTACCACATCGAGAACAAAGATAATCTCAACTGAAACAAAACAAGGCAATCTGTAGATACCAACACAAAATGACATAGATGTCAGAATCATCTGGCAGATTTTAAAAGAGTCAGCATCAAAATGCTTCCATGAGCAACTATACACATGCTTGAAACAAAAAACAAAAAGCCTGGGCAAAGAAATAGAAGATGTAAAGAAGAACCGAATGAAAATTTCAGAACTGAAAAACACAACAACTAATATAAAAAACCTAACAGGTCAAACCGCAGCATGCAGGAGACAGAAGAAAGTCAGTGAGCACGAAGCTAGAATAACAGAAACCAGCTGATCTGAACAAGAGATAAAAGAGACTGAAGAAAAAAATGAACAGGCCCCTGGACACGTAGGACCACTACAAAAGACCCAGTAATGGCAGGAACACGTCATCTGAGTCCCAGGAGGAGAAGAGAGGTGCTGCAGAAGTATTCAGAGAAATAACGGCCGAAAACTTTCCAAATTTGACAAAGGGAAAAAACCTACAAATCTAAGAAGCTAGGTAAATCTAAACAGAATGAACCCCAAGAAATCCACTCCAAGACACGAGATAAACAAACTTCTGAAGACTACAGACAACTTGAACAGCACATTTATCAGCAACCGTGGAGGCCAAGGGGAAGTGACACTACGCTTTCAAGTGCTGAAGGAAAACAACTGTCCACCCAGAACCCACACCCAGCAAGAACACCCTTCGGAAGGGAAAGGGGGATCGAACACTCTCAGATGGAGAAAAACCAAGAGGTTCTGCTGCCAGTAGGCCTTCCCTCAGTGACTAGCTAAAGGAAGTTCTTTAAACATAAAGGTGATGGTAAAAGGAATTTTGCAACACCATGAAGAAAGAACAATAGAAATAACAAGAGATTGAGTAAATATAATTTCCTCCTCCTCTTGAGTCTTCCAAATTACGTGTGATGCCTAAAGCAAAAATTACAACATGCCTGATACAGTTTTATTTATTTATTTAAGATACTATTTACTTATTTTTAGAGAGAGGGGAAGGGAGGGGGAAAGAGAGGGAAAGAAACATCAGTGTGTGGTTGCCTCTCACATGCCCCCTACCGGGGACCTGGCCCGCAACCCAGGCATGTGCCCTGACTGGGGATCAAACTTGGTGACCCCTTGGTTCGCAGGCCGGCACTCAATCCACTGAGCCACACCAGCCAGAGCCTCATATGGTTTTAAATGTATGTAGAGAAAGTAGCTGAGACAAGTTTCAGCGGGGGAGGGTAAAGGGAAGTACAAGGAGTTAGGGCTTCACTCAGACTGATAAAACGATGATGCCAGTGGACTGTGGTAAGTATACACATTTACATAATGTAATACTTAGCCACTAAAAACTGTACAAAGAGATATACTCAAAAACACTGCATATCAATAAAGGTGGAATTTCAAAACAATGTTCAAGTAACCTACAAGAAGTCAGGGAAAAGAAAGCAGAGAAACAGAAAACAAAATAGAAAATAGAGAATAAAAGGGCGGACATAAGTCCTAACACATCATTAACTACATCAAATGTAAATGATGTAAATACACCAATTAGATGACGTGTTGGCAGAGTGAGGAAACAGGCCCCAGCTGTATGCTAGTCTGTCAGAAACTCACTTCACATAACAATACAGCCCCGGCCGGGTAGCTCTGTTGGTTGGAGCATCGTCCTGATGCACCAAGGTTGTGGGTTTGATCTCCAGTGAGGGGACATACAAGAAGCAACCAATGAATGCATAGATAAGTGGAACCAATCAATTCCTCTCTCTCAAATCAATAAAAGGTAACGAAATCAGGGCTATACTACCAGATAAAGCAGACCTCTGTATTTCGCTGTATGTGATGTTCCAGTGTGTGATGCGGATCCATGTTTTTGGCTCAAATTTTCAGTAAAAAAAAAAAAAATCTTCCGTTTCAATGTTTTAATTCAATTATTTATATTTAGAAAGAAACCCAATTATCGTTTTATTAGGATATTATTTTGCATATGGATATCATTATTGCTTTCTAGAGTTACACTTCTAATGCATAAGCATAATAAAGGAATTAAAAACATTTATATAGATAATTAGCACTACCCATGTATAATGGGCATCCTTATTTTTCCCTCAAAAATTTGGGCAAAAAAGTGTGCCCTATACACAGCAAAATACAGTACCAGAGGCTTACAGCAAAGATGGAGGCGTAGGTAGACACACTGTGGCTCCTCGCACAACCAAAAGAAGGACAACAACAATTTAAAAACAAAAAACAAGCAGAACTGCCAGAAAATTGAACTGTATGGAAGTCCAACAACCAAGAAGATAAAGAAGAAACATTCATCCAGACCTGCAGGAGGGGTGGAGACGGGCAGCTGGGGGAGAGGACTCGCGGCAAAGCGGCAGCTGGCGGACCCAGCGAGGCAGCAGACCGTGGAACACGGCAGGCCAGGCTGCAGCTAGCAGACCCCAAGGGTGGTGGCTGGCAGACCCTGCGGCCCCACATTCTTGCACAGATAAACCACGAGGAATGGCGGGGGCGCGAAACAGACGGCTCAACCCAGGGCTCCAGCGCCGGGAAATAAAGCCTCAAACCTCTGAGTGAAAACACCTGAGGGGGTTGAGGAGGAAGCAGGAGAAACTCCCAGCCTCACAGGAGAGTTCCTTGGAGAGACGCACAGGGGCCTGTAACACACACAAACACACTCACCTGGGAATCAGCACCAGAAAGACCCAGTGTGTTTGTGGGAAGTGGAGGGAGTGACTAAAAACTGGCGAGAGTGGAGCAAGTGCCACTGCTCCCTCTAGGCCCCTCCCCCACGTACAGCATCACAGTGACCAGCGTTATCCCGCCCCGGTGAAGACCTAAGGCTCGCCAAGACAAAAAAAATGGTCCAAAATAAAGAACAGATCAAAGCTCCAGAAAAAATACAACTAAGCAATGAAGAGATAGCCAACCTATAAGATGCATAGTTCAAAACACTGGTAATCAGGAAGCTCACAGAATTGGTTGAATTTGGTCGCAAACTAGATGAAAAAATGAAGGCTATGCTAACAGAAACAAAGGAAAATGTACAGGGAACCAGTAGTGATGGGAAGGAAACTGGGACTCAAATCAATGGCGTGGAACAGAAGGAAGAAAGAAACATCCAACCAGAAAAGAATGAAGAAACAAGAATTAAAAAAAAAATGAGGAGAGGCTTAGGAACCTCCAGGACATCTTTAACCATTCCAACATCCAAATTATAGGGGTGCCAGAAGGAGAATAGGAAGAACAAAAAATTGAAAACTTATTTGAACAAATAATGAAGGAGAACTTCCCCAATCTGGCAAAGGAAATAGACTTCCAGGAAGTCCAGGAAGCTCAGAGAGTCCCAAAGAAGCTGGACCCAAGGAGGAACACACCAAGGCACATCATAATTACATGACCCAAGATTAAAGAGAAGGAGGGAATCTTAGAAGCAGCAAGAGAAAAGGACACAGTTACCTACAAAGGAGTTCCCATAAGACTGTCAGCTGATGTCTCAAAAGAGACCTTACAGGCAAGAAGGGGCTGGAAAGAAGTATTCCAAGTCATGAAAGGCAAGGACCTACATCCAAGATTACTGTATCCAGCAAAGCTATCATTTAGAATGGAAGGGCAGATAAAGTGCTTCTCAGATAAGGTCAAGTTAAAGGAGTTCATCATCACCAAGCCCTTATTATATGAAATGCCAAAGGGATTTATCTAAGAAAAAGAAGGTAAAAAATATGAACAGTAAAAATGACAGCAAACTCACAGTTATTAACTAACACACCTAAAACCAAAACAAAAGCAAACTAAGCAAACAACCAGAACAGGAACAGAACCACAGAAATGGAGATCACATGGAGGGTTATCAACAGGGGAGCGGGAGCTGGGGAGGAGGAGAAAGGTACAGAGAATAAGCAGCATAAATTGTAGGTAGAAAATAGACAGGGGGAGGTAAGAACAGTATAAGAAATGTAGAAGCCAAAGAACTTATATGTATGACCCATGGACATGAACTATAGGGGGGCAATGTGGGAGGGAGGGGGTGGGCAGGATGGAGTTGAGTGAAGGGGGGGAAATGGGACAACTGTAATAGCATAATCAATAAATGTATTAAAAAAATACGGTACTAGAGACAGACAGAGCCATTACCTAATACCAAAGGTCACTCCACCATGAAGACACAGCAATCATAGCTGTGCATGCACCAAACATCATACTGCAAAGTATGCGAGTCAAACCAATAAAAGTAAAGGAAGAAAAAGACAAACCCACAATTATATTTGGAGACTTTAACCCCTTCTTTCAACTAGACATAAGACCAGTAAGGATATAGAAGAACTCAATAAAAGTACCAACTACCACACTCACGCAATTTGAAATATGTAAGTTTGTAACCCCACAATTATTTGAAAACTTTAATTTGTAACTTAAAAGCTCCTGTTAAAGTAATTTCCAGGCCCAGATGGTTATACTGGGGAATCTTACCGAATGTCTAAAGGTGAAGCACCTCCAGGTCCACACATCTCTTCCAGAAAACACAGGAGGAGGGAACACTTACCAATTCATCTCAAGAAGCTAATATTTCTCTGAGACCAAACCCAAAGACAGTACAAAACAAAAAACCAGCTTTAAACTAATATCCCTCATGAACACAGCTAAACAATGCTTAACAAAACACAGCAAAGAGGACTGAGTAATACGTAAATACAATTATACACAGTGACCTAGTGGGGTTTATTTCACATTTGCAAGGCTGGTTCAATATTCAAGCCCCCCCCCCCAAGGCAATGTAACTTACCATATCAATAGGCTACAGAACAAAAAGCTGGTGATCTTATCAATAGATGAAGATAAAGCATCTGACAGAATTCAAAACCCATTCATGTTAAAAACTCACAGAAAAGATTGACCAAAAGAGAACTTCAACTTAATAGAAAACACCCACAAAGCTTACAATTAACATCATACTTGCTGGTGAGAGACTGAATGCCTCTTTCTAAACCTGGAGCCAAGTGAGGATGCCTGCTCTCATCCCTGCTGTCTCACACAGCACTGGGAGTTGTGCCCTCTGGGGCCACCAGGCAAGAGAAGGAGCTAAAAGGCATTCGGACCTGCAGACAGTGAGAAGTGAACTGCTCTGCCTGCAGATGACGTGGTCGTCTGCGTGTGAAACCTCAAGAATTCTGTAAGAGCACTCACCAAACTAGTAAATGAATTCAGCAGGGTCACAGGGTACAAGACAAGCAGAGAGAAACCGACTGTATTTCCATACACTATCAATGAACACGTGAAAACCAAAATTTTTAAAAAGGGAATACTTAGCATAAGTCTAGCAAAACACATGCAGAACTGCATGCCAACAACAAATGAGAGAAATGAAAAAACCTAAATAAATGGAGAGACCGCCTGTGTTCTAGACTGGAAGACTGAACGAAGACGTTGAGTGGCTCCAAACTGATCAAAATCCTAGTGAGATTTTTTGTAGATTTAGGTAAAATGATCCTAAAATTTATATGAGAAAGCAAAGGAACAAAATTAGCAATTTTGAAGCAGAATAAAGTGAGATGAGTCAATCCACCTGATTTTGAGACTGACTATGCAGCTGCACAACCAGGTGTGGCGCTGAGAACGCGACAGACAAAAGGACCATGGGAGTTGAAGGGAGAACTGGAAGGCAGACCCGTGCACAGCAAGCACAACCAACTTCTGACAAAAGTTCAAAAGCAATTCAATGAAGGAAGAACAATCTTTTCTATAAAGCGTGCTGGTTAATATTCATAGGCAAAAAAAAAGAAAAAAAAAGAAAAAGAAAGAAAAGAAAAAAAAAGAAAGAAGAAACCACTCAATCTAGATTTTATAGCTTACACTGAAATTAATTCAAAGTGAGTCACAGATGTAAATATACAACACAAAGCTATTCAACTTTTAGTAAAGTTTGTATGAGAAAATCTTGAGGAACTAGAGCCAGGCAAAGAGTTCTTAGGTGTGACACTAAAGAACAATCCATAATTGACAAAACTGACAAACTGACCTCATCAAAATAAAAGATTTTTGCTCTGCGAAAGATCCTGTTAGGGAAATGAAGAATCAAGCTACAGACTAGGAGAAAATGCCAGCAAATCACATATCCAAGACAAGGCTAGGATCTAGACCATGTAAGGAATTCTCAAAACTCAACATCAAGAAAAAAAAAAGGCAAACAATCCAATTACAAAATGGGCAAAAGATGAGAACAGGCATTTCAATATATAGATGGCAAGTAAGCACATGAAAAATATTTAACATCACTAGCCATCAGGGAAATGCAAATTAAAACCACAATGAGACATCACTACACATGTATGAGAACGGCTAAAATAAGAAATAACATCAAATGCTGGTAAGGATGTGGAGAAACTGGATCACAAATACATTGTTGGTGGGAATGTAAACTGGTACAGCCACTCTGGAAAACACTTTGGCTATTTCTTTAACAATGAAACATGCAGCTACCACATGACACACGGGCTGCACTCCTGGGCATTCATCCCAGGGAATGAAAACTGATATTCACATAAACACCTCTATTCGAATGTTTGCCGAGCCTTATTCACAACAGCCAAAGAATGAAAACCACCCAGGTGTCTTCCAACGTGTGAGCAGTTACACCAGCTGTGGTATATTCACAGCCTGGAGGCATAAGAAGGGACTAACTCCTGATACAGGCAACAACCTACCTACACGACCCTTCAGAGAACTGCGCTGCGTGGCAAAAGCCAATCCGAAAAGGCTACATACTGTGTGATTCTCTTCACGTCACACTCTTGACACGCCAAAATAACAGAAACGAAGAACAGATTAGCAGTTGCCAGGAATGGGGGGCTGGAAGCAGGAGAGAAGAGGATGTGGCTATAAAAAGGCAACAGGAAGGACCCTTGTGGTGATGGAACTGTTCTGGTCTTGACTGTTACCAACGTCAGTATCTGGTGGTGACACTGACTACAGTGTTTGCAAAATGTTACCATTGGCAGAAACTGGGTAAAGGGACACTGGGACCTTTCTGTACTATTTGTTATAACTGCATATGGCAGATTTGTATGCACAGCCTCAAACTGTAGTTCTCAAGATAAGCTGTTAAAGCCAAAAAAAAAAAAGTAGATGAATGTGGACAGTGGTCTCAAAAACATAATCAGGATACCCTGATCTTCCTCCAGCTCCCCAAGAGTCAGTCCTCAGGTAGAACAGTACTGTGTATTTCCACCTAGGGAAGGTCTGCATGAAAATCTGTGGCCTGTCACGGTGCAGACAGCGCTTCCACCCAGGGCACTCATCCTGGAGCTGCTCCGAGCCCTGTGCTGGCAGTGGACCTCCGGTACCTGCTGCAAAGTGCAGGGCCGCAACACGAGGCCCCTGGGGCCCCGAGTCCTTTCCTCTCTTCTGGGTGGGCGGATGCTAATGTCGATACCCAATTACACTTATGTCAGGTAGGTGTGCAAAAGGGAAAGGGTCCACGAATAGGGTCTTCCTCCAGGAAGTGCACTTCATCTCATCAGCAGGGCCATCAAACCTCCTGAAGAAGGATGAGGATGTAGCGTCGTCTGTTCAAGGTCATCACCCCAGCAGCTCGCGGGGAGCAAGATGAACAAAGTGGACTAGTGAGCCCGGAGTCGGGGGCCGGGGGCTGCTGCAGTGTGATAGGCTCACCAAGGGCGTCGCCCCAGGAGCGAAGGGGAAAGGACGGGCGGGGTACTGAGCACGGTAAGTACTGATTGCTGGGAGTACGGAGTGAGGTGGGGCACCACGCACGAGGGGTGCCGCAGAGAAACGCGCTCAAGGGCGTCGCCCCAGTAGGGCAGGGACAACCAGGACTGGAGCAGACCCCGCACGGCGCCCTGGGAGGCGGAGCCCGGGGCCCACAGCCCGCAGCAGCTTCAAGGGCGCGCCGTCGGTCAGTTCCTGCCGGCGCGCAAAGGACACTGCTAGGCGACCCCACGTGACGCTTCCTCGACCTTGGGGGTCACCCCGGTGACTGTGCCTGTACCCTCACATCCGCCGCGCGCCCCGCCTCCCTCCCGCCACAGCCAATGGAGCGCCACTTCGCGCCCCGCGCGACCTCTGCCCGCGCCCGCACCCGCCAATCTCCGCCCGCCAGGCGGCGCCCCCGACGCCACTGGCTGCCGCGTCCGTCCGTCAGACCCCTGTCCCGCCCACCCTCCCGTCAGCCCCGCTCCATCCAGCTTCACTCCCTGTCACCGCAGCGCCGGCAACACCGAGGGTGCGGCTGCCTCATCTTCCACCTCGACTCCCGTGCCCTGCCTGACAGGCACGGAGCCTCCACACCGAACCGGGCCCGGCGACAGCGCGCGTTTACCTGTCTGCAGCTCAGCTCCACCCGAATGAAGCGCCGACAACCCACTCCGGGGAACCTAACTCTCGGCCCCGCCCAGGCGTGTGGCGTCAGCACGTAGCCCCGCCCCGGGAGAGAGTGCCCGCCCCATGGGCGGGGCAGAGACGTCACAGAGCGGTGCCGTAGAAGTCTACGGCGCTTCCGTGCTGCGTCAGGGCTATCGCAGAGGTCTCGGCGGCAGGGGCGGGGTTGAACTTGGGCGTGTGGGACCGGTCCGGGGCCCGGGTCTGGAAAGGGATCTGCCTCAGACCGTGAGTGGGATGTCTGTGGCCGTGAGGAGAGCTGAGGAGGTCGGACGGAAAGGCGCCTCGGTCAGCGGCGGATTGAGAAGCAGGAGGCCCCGGCGCGCCCCCCTTGTGGAGCCGTCGTGGACACGAGGGTTTCCCAAATGGACTGCGGGATAGCTGCGCGGCGCCGCGGCCTTCGGCCGGTGCTTCGTGTCGTGCGAGTGGTCATTGGCTTTTAGACGTTATTTTACTTATTGCTAAGAAAGAAAAAACGCTGATACTAGGACGCCTGGTATATCTTAAGATGCAGCCCTACTTCAAAATGTGAAAATGGGGAAATATTGTTTCAGAATTGAAATATGGTGGATGATGGTCAATCACATAGTGAAGAAGTCGGTCCCTTGCAGCAAGGAGAAAGCCTCATTTCATGCTAACGTGTCTGCAGCTCCACTCTTTTTCTTGTTTCCGTTTTTAATTAACTTTTTTTATTTTGAGAGTATTTTTATTAAAGCTGGGGACAGTTGAAACAGGGAAGGGCCTAGGACAGAAGCAGCAGCAGGGGAGAGACTAGGCAGGGCTGCTTTGGCTGTCTGAGAAATAAAAGTCGCAGTGATACAGTTGAGTCAGTGCAGGGCTGCTATTGGCTCACTGAAAAGTCAGAGAAAAAAAAGAAACTGGGGGCCTTGGAGACAGGTTCAGGGGGTCAGCCGGGGGTGAGCCGCCGCTGCCCATTGGTCTGGTGGGGACCCTTAGAGTTTCGGAGACGCATGGCGGTGAGGGCAGGAGAGGGGAAAGAAAAGCGCAGGAGGGCCGAGCGCCTCTAACCCTGTTTGACAACAAGACGCATTAGACAGGTTCAGGACTTTTGATGGGGCGGTCGCATGAAGCTAGAACTTAAACTGCTTTGTCTTGCTGATATGTGAGTTTCTCGATGTTTATGGCAAGTGATACTGGCTTCCCTCCTTACAATACTGATAGTATTTAAATTTTTTAAAAATTGGTTTTTAGAGAGGGAGAGGAAGGGAGAGAGAAAGAAACATGGATTTCTGGTCCCAGTTAATGCATTCATTGTTTGTTTCTTGTATGTGTCCTGACTGGGGGCCCAAACTGCAACCTGAGCGTATGGCTCGAAGCTCTAAGCAACTGACTACCTGGCCAGGTCATGATAGTTTCTTTGTAATAAATGGCTCCAATTAAAGACTATGTTAGCTAGGTATTAGTATGGGAAGGCGTCATCCAAATAGCTGATATTAGAGGGACGCTGTTGCACACTGTCCTGAATTGTTCTGTGTATATGCCAAACAACTTCCTGGACTGTGCCCTGTGGTAGAGCAGAGGATGCTGGGATGACAAGGGCAGTGATCTGACCAAGATAGTTGCATAGAGGACACAACCGAGTCTGGGCTGGAATTCGGACTTGGGACTGTGTCACCCACTCCTGGCTGTGATATGGACTTAGAGCAATTCCTAAATTTCTAAAAGGGAAAGGCAAAGTAAGAGCGGTTTTGTTTTTAAGTAGGAGTGCTGTATATATGCTTGCAAGAACAAAGTTGGGCTGCTGTGTGGGATAAAAATGGAGAGACTGGGAGAAGGTGAAGGAACGACTGCAGTATGTTGTTTTCTTTTTCCCTTTTTTAAAAATTGTGATAAAATATAGATGTGAAAAATATTCATTGCCCTAGCTGGTGTGGCTCAGTAGACTGAGCGTGGGCCCGTGGACCCTAAGGTCGCCAGTTAGATTCCCAGTCAGGGGACTTGCCTGGATTGTCCGCCGGGTCCCCAGCAGGGGGCATTCGATAGGCTAACGAGATCCATGTATCTCTCGCACATCAATGTGTCTCCCTGTCTTTCTCCCTCCCACTTCTCTAAAAATGAATAAAACATTAAAACAAATTCTCATTAAAGTGTACAATTTGGCATTAATTACATTCACGATGTTGCACAACCATCACTGCTATTTCCAAAACTTTTTCACTAGTCCAAATAGAAACTCTAACCATTAAGCAATAACTTCCTTTCCCCTCCCTCTCCCTAAACTTTCTGCCTCTATAAATCGACAGCTCTGGGTACCTCATGTAAATGAATTCACACAGTATTTGTCCTTTTATGTGTCACCTCATTTAGCATCCATGTTGTAGCATGTGTCAGATTTTTATGGCTGATATATTCCATTGTGTGGACGTGCCGCACCTTGCTATCCATCAGCTGCTGACATTTAGGCTGTTTCCACTTTTTGGCTACTGTGATTAATGTTACAATGACCATTGGCTTCCAAGTACGTGTTGAGTACTTGTTTATAATTCTCTTATAATACCTAGGAGTGACTTGGTGAGTCATATGGTAATTGTATGTGCAGGTTTTCGAGGAAGTGCTAAACTGTTTCCCACAGTGGCACACCATGTTGCATTCCCACCAGCAATGCATGAAGGTTCCAGTTTCCCCACCTCCTCAATACTCTTCTTTTTAAAAATTTATTATAGCCACTTTAGTAGGTGGGAGGTAATCTCATCTTGGTTTTGATTTGCATCTCTTTATTTCTAATGTCAAGAATGTTTTCATTTCCTTATTGGCTATTTTTATATCTTTGGAGGAAAGTATTCAAGTCTTTTTCCTTTTCCTTTGTTTTTATTCCAGTCTTTTTTTGAATTGGGTCGTTTGTCGTGTATAGGTGGAGGACTTTATATATTCTGGATATTAATTCCTTACAAGATATATGACTTAGAGTTTCTCTCATTCTGTTCACTTTATTTGTAATATTCTTTGATGAACAAAAATTTGGAACTTGGATGAAGTCCATTTTATCCACGTTTGTTATCGTTCAGGTCCTATCTAACAATCCATTGCCAAATCAGAGACCATGAAGATTAACTGGCATGTTTTTTCTAGGAGCTTTATGTTTTAGCTTTTATCCTGAGGTGTTTATCCATTTTGAGTTTATTTTTGAGTCTGATGTGCGTTAGGGGTCGGACTTTGTCTTTTTGCATGTGGAACTCCAAGTGTCCCAACATCACCTGGTGAGAGACAATTCTTTCCCCATCGAATGGGCTTGGCTCCCTTTTTAAAAATCATTGCCTGTGTATGTTGGGCTTATTTCTGGACTCGCGAGTCTCTCCATTGGTCTGTATGCTGTCTTTATGCCAGCACCACAGTGTTTTGATCACTGTAGCCCAGAAGTAAGTTTTGACATACAGAAGTGAATTTCCAGCTTTGTTCTTTTTCAAGATGGTTTAGGCTCTATGAATCCCCTCACAAATTCATATAAATTTAAGGTTTGGCTTTTCCACTTTGGCAAAAAAGGCTGTAGGAGTTTTGGTAGGGATTGTTGACTCTGTAGATAGCTTTGGGTAGCATTTACATCCTAACAATATTAAGTCCTCCAGACCGTGAACATGGGATGTTTTCCCATTTATTTGTGTCTTAATTTCTCTCAGCAGTGTTTTGTGCTTTTTGGTGAGTCTTCCACCTGGGTCAAGTTATTCCTAGGTGTTTTACTGGTAAGTGGGACTGCTCTATCCATTTCCTCCTGTTGTCCATTACTGACTGTTGTGCACTCACTGAATTTTATTCCCTCTCGTAACTTTCCTGTGAGCTCTTTGGGATTTTCCACATATAGGATCATGGAATGTAAATAAAGGTAGTTTTTCTTCCTTCCCTGGTTGGGTGTCTTCTCTTTTTCTTGCTGAACTGCCCCGGCTGGAACTTCCAGTACTGGGTTGCGTAGAAGTGGTGAGAGTGGGCAGCCTTATGTTGTTCCTGATCCTAGAGACATTTTTCAGGCTTTACCATTGAGTATGTTTGCTTTGGGATTTTCATAGATATTGTTTACTATGTTGAAAAAGTTCCTTTCTATTCTTCATTTTTTGTGTGTTTTTGAGATGAGAGGATGTGGGATTTTAAGTGCCTGTTCTCCATCAGTTGAGGTAATCATGTTTTTTTCCCTTTTGTTCTATTATTGTGGTATATTGCATTGATTGATTTTTTTTATGGTGACCTATCCTTGCATTCCTGGGACGAATTCCGCTTGGTCATGGTGTATAATCTTCTAAATATGCTGTTGGATTTGGTTTACTAGTATTTGGTATCTATGTTTATAAGGGATATTGGTCTAACTTTCCTGTGACGTCTTTGGCTTTAGTTTCAGTGCTGTGCTGGCCTCACAGGATGGGTTAGGCGGTGTTCCCTCCTCTTCAGTTTGTTGGTAGAGCTTCGGTAGCATTGGTGTTAATTTTGCTTCAGATGTTTGCTAGAATTCAGGGAAGCCATCCATCCCATACCAATTTTGGATCTTGTCATGTTTAGGTAATTTGTGTATTTCTAGGAATTAATACATTTCATCCAAGTTATCTTATTTGTTGGCATACAGTTGTTCATAGTATTCTCTCAGGGTTTTTTTATTACTGTAAGGTCAGTAGTAATGTCTACTTTAATTTCTGATTTTAGTGATTTATGTTTTTTTTCTGTCAGTCTAAAGGTTTGTCAATTTTGTTGATCTTTTCAGAGAACCAAATTTACTTTCACTGACTTGTTTTTCCATTGTTTCATTTATCTCTAACTTTTATTCATTTCTTCAACCACCTTTGGGTTTAGTTTGCTTTTTAAAAAATATTTTTTGTTCCTCAAAATGTAAAGGTAGGTTACTGATTTGATATCCTTTAAAAAAAAATTTAAATTTATTTTTAGAAAGAGGGGAAGGGAGGGAGAAAGAGGGAGAAAAGCATCTGTGCTGGTTGCCCCTGACACGCCCTCTACTGAGGACCTGGCTGGCAACCCAGGCTGTGCCCTGACTGGGAATTGAACCTGTGATCCTTTGGTTCCCAGGCTGGCACTCAGTCTATTAAACCACACCAGCCAGGGTTGGTATCTTCTTTTTTATTGTAGACATTTATTGCTATAAATTCTCTTGTAACCACTGCTTTCAATGCATTTCATAGCTTTTGCTCAATATGCTTTTTCATCAAAGTGTACATTCTTCATTCATTGAACAGATATTCATACCAGCGTGGTTCTAGGTGGTGGGGATGCAGAGGTAAATTGAGCACAGGCAGGATCTGTATAGTGATGGAGCTGCCATTTAGGGTAAACAGAAACAGCAATTGGTGGTTTCAAATCCATAAAACAGGGAGGGTACTGTGATAAAGAGTAGCAGTAACACTGCCTTTTTTTTTTTTTTTTGCTTTAACTTTTATTTTAAGTAGGTAATATATACACGTGGTTCAAAAATTAAAAAAGATATTAAAAGGTCTAGTTTGCAAAGTCTCCCTTGTTCCTCTGCGACCTCTTATCTCATTATCTGCTGGCCTGCTAGACCTAGGAGCAGTGGTGGAGGGAATTCAGGGCTTGGAGAGTGGCCATTTACCAACTAGAGCAGAAGTATTTCCACGTTTTAAGCAGCACAATCAAATTGGTGTGTATTGACTGAATATTCATGCTCCCTGTAAGTAACCATCTGTACAGTCTTAGTTTTACAGGGTTTTTCATCAAATACAAACACCAAAGATAACTTTCTGTGTACTCTCCATGCACCTTTCTATTTTTCCTTAATTTACCCTCACTTGACATTTTTTTTTTTTAGAGAGGAATGGGGACAGAGAGAAAACATGGACTGGTTGCCTCCCAGATGCAGGCTCACTGGGGATCAGAGATCATACCAGACTTTCAGTTATGGGACCATGCTCCAACCGAGCCATACCGGCCAGGGTGCACCTTGCTTCATCTTAGCAATCTGTCCTGGAAGTCTGGCTGTCAGTGCATAGTGTCCTTATTTTTCTCAGTTGCATAATTACGTGGAGTGGTTTGGGTGGTGATAGCTGATCCTTGCGCCATGTATTGGCTGTGGCAGCTCTTTTAATGGAAGTGTCCCAAGGGGCATCATTCCAGCGAATGAAAATGGAAACCCTAAGGCCCAGGCCCCAGAGCCATACAGGGCCCGTCTAGATGCGAGGGAAATAGATGCCCCACCCCCACCCCGGGTAAGAGCTCGTGGATGGGGGAAGGAGGTGGTGTTGGTGCTAGTTCTGCAGCCTTCCTACCACACCAAGGCACGGTCAAAGTCACATGTCTAT
This sequence comes from Desmodus rotundus, assembly GCF_022682495.2. NCBI lineage: Eukaryota > Metazoa > Chordata > Mammalia > Chiroptera > Phyllostomidae > Desmodus > Desmodus rotundus. Next base: position 413,891 of record NC_071392.1, on the reverse strand, counting down.
TTGGGCTTATGCACACGCAGTCTCTCTTAAATTACTCCATTTCCCCCACTTTCCCCTCCCCTCTTCAGTTTTTGAAAAGTTGAGTCTAGTTGTCCTGTATTCTGGATTTGCTTTACTATTTCCTCATTCTGTCCTCCAACTTACTAATTTCCTATAAATTGCAAGATCAGACAAAATACCTGATTCAGACCAAACATTACTTACAAAAGTATATTGTGACTCTCATGTTTCACTGACCATCTTTTGCCAGGACAGTATAATTTAAAAATCTAAGCTCAAATCATTCCTCTAACAAAATCCCCTAAGGGGTTCTCACTCATTTGCCAAAGGCCTTATGCAGTCTAACAGGCCTACCTGATCCTCCCTCTGTCTGGCTCAATCCCAGCCCTCACCGGATAACCTGCCCATGGCGCACGGAACCCTAGGGATAGGGTTGAGGTTGGGGGAACAGGCGTTTCAGCGCTTGTGTAGTCCGTCCGTGAGCGAGGCGCAGGCGCAGGCGCGCGCGCCTGGGCGCTGGGGCGAAGGTGTGCGTCAGCTGTTGTCGGTACAGTGCTGCGTCGCCGAAGTGCGGAAGGGTTCCTGTCTATCTCCGCCCCCGCCCCCCCGCCCCCCCCCCCCCCCGCAGGCGATCTGCGCATGCGCACTCCCCACTTGCTCGTGCTCTGTGGCGTGAAAGGGGCGGGGCACGTGTGACGCATGCCCTGAGTCTGGCCCAAGCTGCATCTCCTAAGAGCAGCACGCAGGCGTGCGCAGGCGCACGCAGGCGAGCTGGACGGAGGGCGGGCGATGGCTGGGGTCGATTCCCCACAGCGACTCGCGATGGGGCGGCGGGCGTTGCTGCTGCTGGCGCTGTGTGCAGTGGGCGTTCGGGGGCTCTACTTCCACATTGGCGAGACCGAGAAACGCTGCTTTATCGAGGAAATCCCCGACGAGACCATGGTCATCGGTCAGGCGGGTGGGGGGGGGGTAGACTGGGCCCTTGAGTGTCCCCCAGACACAGCCGCGGCGCCCCGCGGTGTGCGGGAGCCCGGCTGACGAGGCGCGTGATGACCGTTCTGTCGCTCCGCAGGAAACTACCGCACTCAGATGTGGGATAAGCAGAAGGAGGTGTTCCTGCCCTCGACCCCAGGCCTGGGCATGCACGTGGAGGTGAAGGACCCTGAAGGCAAGGTAGGGCCGCCGCTGTCTGCCCGCAGGGAGTGGCACGGACGTCCTGCAGGTTGTGGCAGGCCAACCTCCTCCAGAGCCCAGTGGGGAGTGCGGAGCTCCGAGAACATCAGCCGCCCCTGGAGAGGTCAGTGCAGGTGGGGCTTCCACAGACTTCCGTGTTGCAGGTGGTGCTGTCCCGGCAGTACGGCTCCGAGGGACGCTTCACCTTCACTTCCCATACCCCTGGTGACCACCAGATCTGCTTGCACTCCAACTCCACCAGGATGGCGCTCTTCGCAGGTGGCAGACTGGTGAGAAAACGTTCTTTGGCTACAGCTTGGAATCTCTCACTTGGTTCCAAAGGTCTGATTTATCACCATCATCATTTGTGATACTTTGTCACATAGCACAATTGGGGAAACATACTGTCCTTCTGTCCCGTAGTCGGGGACAAGAGTGGGTTCCGTAGCCTGGAAAAGGCCGTTGAAGCCTCCCCCACTCAGACATAGCAACCTCAGTGTTTCTGACCCTGCGGCTTTGGGCCTCCCACCCCATGTCCTTGCAGCGTGTGCACCTAGACATCCAGGTGGGGGAGCATGCCAACAACTACCCTGAGATCGCGGCCAAGGACAAACTGACAGAGCTGCAGCTCCGAGCCCGCCAGCTGCTTGATCAGGTGGAACAGATCCAGAAGGAGCAGGACTATCAAAGGGTAAGGGCATGTCCCTGTCCTGGGATCTGGCAGTTGACTCTTAACCTACCACACCCACTGGAGTTTCTGCTTGGGGCCTTCCCAATGAACTGTTCAGAGAGCGGAATGGAGGGTATCAGTCTAGAGCAGTGATTTCCTTCTTTCCTTCTTCCTTCCTTCCATCCAAAGACTTTATTTAGGGAGAGGGGGAAAGAGAGGGAGAGAAACATCAATCAGTTGTCTCTCGCACATCCCCACTGGGAACCTGGCCCCAAACCCAGGCATGTGCCGTGACTGGGAATGGAACCCTAGCAGACTTGTACTCAATCCATTGAGCCACACCAGCCAGGGCTAGAGCAGTGGTTTTTCAACCTTCTTCATCTTGTGACATATACAAACTAATTACTACATCGTGATGCACACCGAAAAATACATTATAGTATATACTTTACAGATCTGACCAAAAAAGTAGGTATAATTTTGATTCATTCACACTAGATGGCTGTTCTATTGACTCTTGTCATTTTTTTATTTGACAATCTAAGGGGGAAAAAGTCAGTATTCCTGACCAAAGAGTCAGGTATTGCATGCTTTAAAAATCTGGCGTGCCCTGACTGGTGTGGCTCAGCGGGTTGGACGTCATCCCACAAATAGAACAGCTGCCAGTTCGATTCCCACTCAGGGCACATGCCTGGTTGTAGGCCAGGTCCCTAGCTGGGGGTGTGCGAGAGGCAACCGATTGACATTTCTCTAGCACATTGATGTTCCTCTCCTTCTCTCTCTCTTTCCCTCTCCCTAAAAATATATTTAAAGAAGTAAAAATAAGAATTCTGGTGGCACAGCGGTTGAAAATTGCTTGTCCGGAGGGCTCTTTTTAACCTCTCTCGAATAAAGTGAAAGTCCAGGCAGGGCCTGTTTACCTTGGGATCTTGCTCGAAATGGTAGGAGCAGGATTTCCATCCCAGCAGAGATGCTGGTGGGAAGGCTGCTGCACGTCACTCCCCTGGGGCACTAACGGTGGAATCAGGCCATACCGAAGGCATTTGGTGGGGTAGTTCCACAGTAGGGAAGCAGTCCTGGTGGCTAGGACCGGGTTTTCCTGCCCCTGTAACCCTGGGTTTGTTGTCCCACGCAGTATCGTGAAGAGCGCTTTCGTCTGACCAGTGAGAGCACCAACCAGAGGGTCCTGTGGTGGTCCATCGCTCAGACCGTCATTCTCATCCTCACAGGCATCTGGCAGATGCGTCACCTCAAGAGCTTCTTTGAGGCCAAGAAGCTGGTGTAGTGTCTTCTCCATATGACCCTTCCCTCTCACCTCAGTTATTTGGTACTTACCTACCTGGCTTGTGAGGGGGAAAAATGAAAAAAGAATATAAACCACATTGGTTCCCTAGCAACAAAGCATCCCAATCAGCCACTTGTTAACCCCAGTTCTCAAGGACATAGGACGTTGGTCTGAGATTTCAAAAATGTCCTGGGGTTTGTGCACAGTCAGAACTGACCCGGAACTACATCTTGCTTCTTTGGCCTCCAGTGATTCCTTCTCCCTCCTGTCACAAAATGAGCAAATGACAAGTCTGTCCTGTGACTTGTCTTCGTCTACTCATGCAGTAGGCGGTGGCAATGCCCTACTGAGGAGGCCCGCCTCCCTGCCCCCGCCAGCCCTGGGTTCACTCAGTGGCTTTGTGAATGTAAATAAGGGGCCGAGGCCCTAGAGGATTGAAATGTTTTTCTATGCATTAGAACTATTTTTTGATAAATTATATATTTTCCTTCCTAGTTGAAGTGCTACTGCCTGTGTGCCTAGCTGCGAACACCAGTGCAGCCCGGCTGCACTCTGAGTCCCCACGTTTTTGGTAACTGCTGTGGCAGCTCTCAAGAGCAAAGCAGTTTGGGCTGGGGAGCAGACGTCCCAGCTGCTGGCCAGGCTTACCCGTGGGCCAGGCAGAGACCCCTCTGGGCCCCCTGAGGGTTCCATCAGACGGGGCCTCGGGAAGAGCGCGGGCACGCACACGCAGGGCAGGGTGCCCCAGCCCTCCCACTTCCCTTGACCTTTATTTAAGCTGTGGTGACTGTTTTCATGGAACCAGGGTGGGTTCTTGACACAGACTTTTCCAGTGAAATAAAACGTGTTGTGCTGGCTGTCTTTGAAATGAAATGAGAGGTTGTGGGCAGAGGGGAGACACCCGGGGAAGTGGAGGCAAGGCTGCTGGCCTGGACTGCCTCAGCAGAGTGGACCTCAGCGGTGAGCTCGTGGTGCTCAGGCTTGCCCTGACTGTGGGCTGGGCGTGTGGGTGCACAAGTGGTCGCTTAGCCACTCGGGGTTGTGTGTGAGGGTTTAAGTCCCAGGACCCTAAGTTTAACCACACTCCCTTCATGCCGTCTGCTCTGGAAAACAATGCCGTTAACTTTATTTCATGGTCTTGTCTACCTGGCCTGCAGAACTAAGTTCTTTCATGTTTTTCTTATGTCCTATACAACTCCATATTTATACCTATTTTTACTTATAAGGACATAGCAATTTAGACTTACAGGCATTATCACTCAATATTTTTGAAGTTCTACGCGTTCCACGCTTCTAATTCTGGATGGCTGTGTTAACAGCCCTTTGAGGGGAAATGCCATAACTGATATACCCTCATTTTTTTGGATGTTTATTTTAAAAAGTAGGATCTTTTAAAATACATGATGCATTTATTTTTAGGGGGGGGAAAGGGAGAGCAGCATTGATCAGTTGCCATTCATAGGTGCCTCGACTGGGAATTGAACTGGTGACATTTCACTTTGCTGGATGAGGCCCAACCAGCTGAGCCGCACCAGTCAGGGCAGTATACTTAAAATTGTTTCCAGTTTTCTTCCTGTTACAGTAAACAGGAAATTGGAATCAACTGGCTGTGTGGGCCACTGGCCTGAGGCTCTGGGGGAAGGGCACACACATGTCTGCTTTGTGGCTGGTACTAGGAGTTCAGCCAGTAAAGCCAGTCTGGCCAGTGGAAGGACTGGAACTTCCAGGCAAGAGCTGAAGCTGGCTTCTACCGTCCGCTAGTGGTGGATGCCACTGCATCTTAAGTCAACTGGTCGGGCAGTTTGTGGCAGGGAGGGGAGTGAGTGCAAACGTGGGACTGCATCACACCCCTGAGGGGGCAGGTGGACACTTCCGTACTGCTGAGTGGTCTTCAGACACATTACAGCCTAAAAGTTTTTTCAGTTTGGCTTCATCCATGGGATTGTAGTGACCCCATTCCCCACTGCATACAACCCTGATTCCCTTGCTGAAATTGTTTCTTAGGCCGCATAATATCCCTACCAAATGGCCTGTACCTCTGTACCACAAAAAAATGATTAAAAGGGTTGGGGGAGCCAATCTGATGCCCTGTCATCCTGGCCGGGTCCCAGGCTCTCACTGGGACTGCAGGCCCCATGTCCATCTTTGGTCACTAGGTCCCAGTGTCACTTGACCCATGGTGCATGAACTGCTCTCCGTTCTCACCCTCACCTCTGGCCGTCTTACTGGGCCCACATCAGAGTTGACGCAAAGGGCCATCTGGGAAACAACAAAGATTCCTAAGCAACACCCAGGTCCAGGCTAATGAAGCAGGTTCATGTGGTTGCAGGATGATGGCCCTCCAGTGATGCCTGTGTCCTAATCCCTAAGACCTGTGACTTTCACCTAACAAGGCAAAGGGGACTTCAAGCTGCTAACAGTTGATTTTAAAGAGTAGCTCATCCTGGATTATCTGGGTGTGTCCAGTGTCCTCATGAGTTTCCTGAGAAGTTGGAGGAGGGAGGCAAAGGAAGGTCACAGTGAAACAATGTGAAGACTCAACCACCTTTGCTGGCTTTAAGATGGATGGAGGAAGGGGGCTACTGGCCAGGCTGGAAAAGGCCGGACAGGAATTGTCCCTCTAGTCTCCCAAAGGGAAGGCAGCCCTGCCAACAGCTTGGTTTCAACCCCATGAGACCTTGTCAGACTTCTGACCTATATAGTACCAGTAATAAGTTGGTACTGTTTTAAGGCACTAAGCTCACAGTAATTCTTTCAGCAGCAATAGCAAACTAATACAGGTGGAAACCAAGAATCCTCATTTTCTTTCAATCCTCACCGGAGGATGTGTTTATTGATTTTTTGAGAGAAAGGATAAGAGGGAGAGAGAAACATCGATGTGACAGAAACATGGATTGGTTGCTTCCCGCACGTGCCCGGGGCGCCCGGGGATCAAACCCACAACCCTTTGGTGTAGGAGAGGACACTCCAACCACCACCTGGGGTAACAATCCTCATCCTTATTTTAACCAAGCCATGCAGGTAACTGATAGGCAGCCAGGTTAGGGGACCCCAGGCACACCTACCTTCCTTTCTGTCTCATGTTACACATTCTTCCAACCCTCGTCCTGACACAGTCCAATTGCTGTGGTCTTTCCTTGGAATGTCTGTGGCCCTGAATCTCAGCCAGCCTCTCGGTGGTCTCTACCACATCCCGCCACACCCACTGTCAGTTGCGTTCTACTCAGAAAGCTGTTGTCCCCGCTCATGTTCCTGTGTTCCCACCACTGCTACAGGCCCTGGAACACCTCTGCGGGGAACTCTTCCTGATCGCAGCAGGTGGAACAGCGCGCGCTCACACAGACCTGGACAGCGCCCCGGACATCAGGGCAGGCGAGGGTGCTCCCAAGAAGCTACCACGGGCCGCACTCCTGCTCTTAGGGAGCCACGCTCAACGGGGCTCAAAGACTAGGGCGAGAATCAAAGATGCGCTAACCAAAGTAAGCCGAAACCTACAACTGTTTACTTGCGAGCTATCCGCCCCGTGGGGCGGCGAAGGAGAGCACAGAGGGACCACACCCGCGTCCACGCAGCTCACACACGCCGCAGGAAGACCCAACCCAGCAAGCGTTAGGAGGCGGTGTCAGAGGGCGAAAGGGGAGCCGTGGGGGTCCCAGGCGACCCTCAGCCTCCTACCGCCTCTCCTCGGAATGCCGGGCCTCGCGCGCCACCGCAGCCGCGGCGCTCCGCCGGAACACCGGAAGCCTAGACTCCAGCACTTCCGGGAGTGATGGCTCCTCCGACGCTCATTGGTTGTTGCTTTGGCCCGCCCAGGCGTCGCACTCTTTTCTTGCTACGCGTGCGCGCTGTCACTACGGAGCTCCAGCATGGCGGAGTCCGAGCAGCTGGGCTTCGAACATATGGGTCTAGACCCCCGGCTGCTGCAGGTACCGCGGGGACTAAGAATCAGGGCCAGGGGGCGGGGGCCGGGGGAGGGGCGCGGCGGGCTGAGAAGCGGGGCCGGCCTGGCTGGGGGCCTCTGCAGAGCTGCGCGCCGCCTGAGCCGTCTCTCGTCTCTCTTAGGCCGTCACCGACCTGGGCTGGTCACGGCCCACGCTGATCCAGGAAAAGGCCATCCCGCTGGCCCTGGAGGGGAAGGACCTCCTGGCGCGGGCCCGCACTGGCTCTGGGAAGACGGCTGCCTATGCCATTCCGATGCTGCAGCTGCTGCTCCACAGGAAGGCGGTGGGTCACGGTAGGGGCCATTAGGCAGGAAGGGAGATGCAGGTGTCTGAGTGCTCGTCGTGCCCTCTTGGAAAGGCGTGTGGTTGTCATCGTTCTTTCTCAAGAACCAGGCTTTCTTGTGGCTTCTTAAACCTGTGAGGGATGGCCCGAGAGAGCCTGGTGCTGTCGTGGCTGACGTTCTGGGCTGGACTTCAGGTCACCTGGATCTTAGTTCAAGCTCTGCCACTGCCACTCTGTGTAATCTTAAGTAAATCTTCTTTCTGCTGTAAAAATTACTGCCCCCACTCCTTATAGGCTATGATGAAACACCAATTGCATGATCGGTGCATTTTAAATAACACGATAACCCTGAAGTAAGTGAGTGTTTGAGGGTCAGCCCTGGGAAAGAGCCCTCTCGTTCCACATCTTGAGGTGCAGAGAAGTAAGCACTGAGTCGTTTGGAAGTCACAGCATTTGGGTCAGATTGCCTGGAAGAGTTAGAGAAAGCACCAGGTAGCCACAGTGATGGGAACGGACTGTCTGAATTCTTCAATTTGTGCTCTTGCAGACGGGCCCTGCAGTGGAGCAGGCTGTGCGTGGCCTTGTCCTCGTGCCTACCAAGGAACTGGCTCGGCAGGCCCAGTCCATGATTCAGCAGCTGGCTGCCTACTGTGCCCGAGACATCCGGGTAGCCAACGTCTCGGCCGCAGAAGACTCAGCCTCTCAAAGGTGGGGGAAAGAACCAGGGCTGTGGGGGAATTAAGCTGCACAGAGATGTGGGATTGCGTTTGCGTGCAGCCGGGAAGGGGGCTGGTCCTGAGAGAGGTCCCAGGTGGACCTCCTCCCAACACTGAGGTGTTGCCCGCCTCCAGAGCTGTGCTGATGGAGAAGCCCGACGTAGTGGTAGGGACCCCTTCTCGCATATTAAACCACCTGCAGCAAGATAGCTTGAAGCTGCGGGACTCCCTGGAGCTGCTGGTGATGGATGAGGCTGATCTTCTTTTCTCCTTTGGCTTCGAGGAAGAGCTCAAGAGTCTTCTCTGGTGAGGAAGAGGCGTGTGGGGGCTGTGAGTCGTCACCAGGGTTTTGGGCAGGGGGCCAGAAGCTGCCACAATTAGAGGCCCATGGAGCAGGAGTCTGATGGAGCTCTGTTTTGTTTTAGTCACTTGCCCCGGATTTATCAGGCTTTTCTGATGTCAGCTACTTTTAACGAAGACGTACAGACACTCAAGGAGCTGGTGCTGCATAACCCGGTGAGTGTCCTCTGCAAGCATCTGGAGCAGCTGACATGTGACTCTCTGAGGACCTGATCCTCCCTGCTCCCTGCTCAGGGGTGCTTGAGGGAGGCATTTGTTACTGGTTTAGCCTTCTGGTTTTATAGCATTACGAGCCAGTAGTCACCAACACCTCCCTCCCTTTAAATCTACAGTCACTGTACAGTTCTAGAGGTCCCTTAGGTGTTTAGGTGATAGTTCACCTAAAGGCCTGAGCAGGGACCCCAAGGGGCAGAAAGGCTGCCTTTAGAAGCAGGTGAAAGTTTTCTGCTTTTTGACCTCTGCTTTTCAGAAAGGCTGCTGCTGTAGGGTGTCCCTCCTCACTCCAGTCGTTTATCTGTGTTTCTCTGTGTTCTGTTCCCGAAATGCTTTGCATGTAATTTTATGTTCTTCATACCCTACAATTATTAGGGGCCTTTGACTCCTTACACCAGCTGGAGGGGACACGTGGTGCCCTGAACTAGCACATTCACACTGTGGTTGGTAAGCCAGTGCCTTGCGATAGTGTTTGTCTCCTCTTTCCTGACCACAGGCCTGTCCCCCCAGGTCACTCTCAAGTTGCAAGAATCCCAGCTGCCAGGGCCAGAGCAGCTACAGCAGTTTCAGGTGGTCTGTGACATGGAGGAAGACAAGTTTCTGTTGTTATATGCCCTGCTCAAGCTCTCATTGATTCGGGGCAAGTCCCTGCTTTTCGTCAACACTCTGGAGAGGAGTTACCGGCTGCGCCTGTTCCTGGAGCAGTTCAGCATCCCTGCCTGCGTACTCAACGGGGAGCTCCCCCTGCGCTCCAGGTGTGCTCTGGCTGATGCCTCAGCTGAAACACGTCGCAGATGGGTCTGGATAGGGGAGATGCAGTTGATGTTCCTGTTTCTTAAGCGCTTAGAGGCCAGGATTTGGGCTTAATCGATAGTGACTTTGTTACAGACTCTGAGGGACCACCTATTGCTTTGCTTTCAGCTGAGAGGTTGAGTCATTAAGATAAAGAAGAGTTTAAGAAGAGGGAGAGCCAGAGGATGGTGGTCACAGTGGTGCTGGGGTGGATGAGCTCTTGGGGTTGACCCTCCCCTCTTGTCCCGTAGGTGCCACATCATCTCTCAGTTCAACCAAGGCTTCTACGACTGTGTCATAGCGACTGATGCCGAAGTTCTGGGGGCCCCGGTCAAAGGCAAGCATCGGGGCACAGGGCCCAAGGGGGACAGGTGAGCCCATGCTTCTGTCCTCTCACATCTCCCCAGAGAGACAAACCGGGGTGCTAGAGTGGGGAGCCAGGTCTCACTGCCAGCATAGCCCACAGAGCCCCTGCTCGGCTGCTGGGCCCAGAGAAGGGTAGTGAAGGGCGCCCGTGGTCCTTGGTGGCACGAGGGGCCGGGCCACCTGGGTTGTTGGGGCACTGGCTGGCGCGGAGAGAAGGCCCAGCCTGCTCTGAGTGCAGTTGTGACTTGTGGGGAGGGTGTTTCTGAGGGGCAAAGGGAGCCTGCAGTCTGTCTGCCTGGTGGGGTTCTCAGATCACTGCGTGGGGCAGTTAGTTCCACTGATGCTCCAGAGCCAAGGTCGGGGCTGTGGTGTAGCCGCCCTGCTGCCCTGCTCCTGGACCAGTTCTGAAGGTCGAGTCCTACCCTCTCAGGTCCTGTGGCTCCACACAGGCTTTGTTTGGAGACTCTGTGGATGCAATGGGCATGAGAACGTGGCTCAGGGAGCACGGGGGTGAGCCTGTCATGGTGTTCCCTGCAGGGCCTCTGACCCAGAGGCAGGTGTGGCTCGCGGCATAGACTTCCACCACGTGTCTGCTGTGCTCAACTTTGACCTCCCCCCCAGCCCTGAGGCCTACATTCACCGTGCTGGCAGGTATGGGGGCTGGGCGTGGTGGGCTGGGCACCAGGAGTGTGGGCTCCCCTAGGATACAGGACAGAAGTTTGAGCGGGGCTGTCTCTCCTTGCAGGACAGCACGTGCTAACAACCCAGGCATAGTGTTGACCTTCGTGCTTCCAACAGAGCAGTCCCAGCTGGGCAAGATCGAGGAGCTTCTTGATGGAGGTAAGAGCCAGGGCCAGGGTTTGCCCAGGACGCCACAGAGCCGGGACAGTAGTGTGACAAGCCACCACCTACCTGCCCGGCCCTGCTTGCCCCAGGTCCCTTGCTCCATCCCCACCCAGCCCTCCATAGCAGGCACTGCCCCTATCACAGATGAGCAAGCCCAGGTCCAGTGACAGAAGGGCCAGGGGCAGGGAAGGGGGTTTGGGAGATGGTACCAAGGCTGGTGGTGTCTCAGGAGGCAGCCCTGGGAGAGGGCACTGTCTTGGGTAGCCAGGCCATGTCCCAGGTTCTGAGAAAGAGATGGTGGAGGAGGGGTGGGCACGTGGCCCACCAAGGACATTAAGGCTGCGGGGTCCAGAGTGGCCTTGGGGAATGAGGGTGGGGGGCTGGGCAGGTCCTGAGTATGAGGGGTGTGGTGGGCACCAGGGACACAGGGGCCCTGGCTGTAGCACCTGGGGAACCATCGCACCTGCTGATGAGACCCAGGTCCCTCGCTGCATGTGCACGTCGCGTTGCGGGGAGCCAGTGCCAGCCTGCGTGACATGTGATGCTGCCTCATGGGGCAGGGGGGCATGGGCAGCTCACTGCCACTTCTCCACAGAGACCGGGGCCCCCGCCCTACTTCCCTACCAGTTCCACATGGAGGAGATCGAAGGCTTCCGATACCGCTGCAGGGTGAGTGGGCTGGGGCGTGGTGGGTTCCTGGGGAAGGGGGACCCTGGCTACCCCAGCACCCTGACCCTCCGTGTCCACCCAGGACGCCATGCGCTCCGTGACTAAGCAGGCCATCCGAGAGGCGAGGCTGAAGGAGATCAAGGAGGAGCTTCTGCACTCTGAGAAGCTGAAGGTGAGGGCACCGAGCCCAGGCTGAGGCCTTGGTGGTGGGTGGGACGCGGGGAGCCGACTGTTTGGCTGGAGGTGACTCCGTGGACGACAGCGGCCCTGTCTGTCACGATGACGGAGTCTCTGAATGTGCACGGTACGCGTGTGCCCGAGCTAGTCCCAGTGTTGTGTCCAGAAGCGGGAACACTTGGATGCCTCCCACAGGGAGGGGCTGAGCAAAGTGGGGAGCACTGCACAGACCAGGAGGAGGTGCTGCGTGTGTGTCAGTGCGAGGACAGCCTGGGGTGGCACCACTGGACAAGGGTGTGCTGTGCTGTTGTGTGTCACTGAGCGCTTCGCAGAAAAGGCAGTGAGTGTGGTGGGGGAGGTGAGGTCCCAACAGCTGCTGTGTGTAGGAGGGGACCAGGGGACGGCACAGGTGGTGGGAAACCCCCACTTTGTAAACTCCATGCCTGAGCTGCCTACCGGGAACCCTGTGACCCCACACACGGGCACGCCCTGCAGCGCTCTCCCCTCCCCCACAGACGTACTTTGAAGACAACCCCAGGGACCTCCAGCTGCTGCGGCACGACCTGCCTTTGCACCCCGCTGTGGTGAAGCCTCACCTGGGCCACGTGCCCGACTACCTGGGTGAGTGGGCGCTGGGCTGCCGGGACCTCAGAGCCCGGCGGCAGCGTGTGCACAGACACAGGCAGACCCATTCACCGCACGTCCCCACTGCGTGTCACTCTGCGTGGGGACAGGCGGCACAAGGGGCTCTGAGAGCGTCCCATCTGTGTCATGTCAGAGCAAAGTCATTTGCCAGCAGCGTGTGGCTGGCAGGCTGGAGCATCAGGCTATTGCTCTGAGGCCTCGGCCACGTGGCCTGGCCAGATGGGGCTGTGCCCTCACCGAGGGCAGGTGCGGGTGAGGCCAAGTCTCCTGCTGCAGGCGGGAATGACGGAGCTGACAGGTGAGGGGAGGATGTGTGGGGAGAGGCTAGCAGTTTGGGGTGCATTTATAGTAATGTGCCACACGTGGGAAGATCACAGATTTTTTTCTGTGTCAGCAGCATTTTCTTATTCAGAAACACACCTTCATTTTTTTCTGTTACGTGATGATTGCAGCAGGCTCCATGGTAACAAATAGCATTGCGGGCACTTGAACTTGGACTAGAGTGTGGCTCTGGGTCACAATGGGAGAGAGCCCGCTCGAGGGCCTGGAGGGTGTGTGAGTGCAGAGGGGGGTGGCCAGGGACTAGGTGGCAGCTGCTGAGGCCTCTTGTCTCTTGCAGTCCCTCCTGCTCTTCGCGGCCTGGTTCGCCCTCACAAGAAGCGGAAGAAGGTGTCCTCTAAGAAGGTCAAGGTGTGTTCCCTGATCACTGCAGTATGCATGCTTTGGAGGAGAGTGGCCCCATCAACTGGCTCTAAACTCCTGGCTCCCAGGTCAAAGTCATGGGGGCTGGGACTCCCTCAACTCCCATATGTGTCTCCAGGAGCAAAGGAGGACCAGCTTTCTGTTCCTACTGCCCTCTACTCCCCTCCTGGCTGCAGGAGGGAGGTGGGCTGGAGGCTGCCGGATGTGGTGACCACGGCAGCATCTGTCCTGGGCTCTTGGGCTGCCGGGCCCTGAAGTGGCGGCACTACCCATTACTCAGAGTCTGTCTTGGTTTGGGCATTTGGACGTCCAACTCCCCCTGCTGACCTGTGACCTCCCCCCACAGAAGGCGAAGGCCCAGAACCCACTGCGCAGCTTCAAGCACAGAGGAGAGAAGCGCAGACCCACGATGGGGCCCTCCTGAGTCTGTCCAGGCAGCCTGCGAGTCTTCCCAGGCCCCCGGGGCCGAGCACGGTGGGGAGAGGGCGTCCCCTCAGACAGACTGGATTCCTGCCCTGGAGGGACACCCTGGGTCCCAGGCAGGCGGACTGTGGCCTCCAGGCCGGTGGCGCTTCCAGGCCAGCATTTGTGCCTTACAGACAATAAAGGTTCTAGCTGCCTTGGTTTGGGCCTCCTGCAGGTAGGAGGGAGTGCCTGGCCCTGTTGGCTGTGTGCAGCCCCCTTGGCCACCAGGGGTCAGCCATGTGACGCTGCAGCCTGGGGCCTTTAGGCTCTGGGAGACACTTGCCCTGTCCAGATCTCTTTCCAGCCCACACCTGCTCCTGTGGCCTCTGTTTGGGGTCACGCTGACCAGCCTCTATGCCCTGAAGCTCAGAAATCACATTTCACCCACAGGGAGGATGGGCCCTCCTCACCTCAGCCTGCTGCCTCCCCCTCCAGTGCCGCATGTGGTGGATTCAGCCCTCCGCCCCTCTGGCCCCCGACACCTCTGCTCCTGTCAGCACACCCGCATGCACTCTTGAGTGCACTGGGGGGTGGGGGGGGCGGGGACAGGCTCACATGCGTTGTTCTTTGCTCTGCACTCGGCCGTGAGCCCCCAACAGGAGAGGGTTTCCCTGGCAGGCTGGCCTCCCAGCTCCTGCTGTCCAGAGGAGGGGCCCTGCTGACTGCCTTTGGTTGTGCCCCTTGTCCCAGGATCGCCATCACCTGCTTGGCGGGCCTCGCAGGCTGGGCTGCGGAGGGGGAGACCTGGTGTGGGGGTGGGGGTGCGGGGAAACAGTCTGGGAGAAAGCCCGGTGGGCCTGAGCATTTTGGAAGGAAAACCTGCTGTGGTGTTGGGAAGGGCGGTGTGCATGGGCGAGCGCTGGACGCTCGGCCATTGTGGGTGGGTTAGAGCAACCTTGGGTTTGGAGTCAGCTTTTCCTGCCCCCGGTCTGCTTGGAGGACTTTTGGGGACCAGGCTGTGTGTGGGAGAAGAGGTCTCTGCTTGGGGGATCACGTGCCTGTGGTGAGACAGCAGCCAGAGCAGTGCACCAGGGCGCCCTCGTCCCCCGTGGCTCAGGTGCACTCGGAGGAGCGGGTGACACAGTGAACAAGGACCACAGCTTTACAGCATCTGCTGGGTCCCCTCGGGGTGACCCTGGCGGCATGGAAGGGGATGGACTCACACCTTCCCCCCCTTCTTTGCAAGGCAGACGAGGAGCCGAGGCGTGGCCTCAAGGATGGGTCTGCTCTGGAGTGGTGTGCCCACCTTGCCCTGTACCTGCCCCCTGGCCTGCCACTGCTGTACCTCCTGGCTGGCGGCCTGCGTCCCAGAGCCAGTGTGGGTACAGAAGACAGGCCACCTGGGCTTTGACAGTGACGGCCCTTCTGGAAGGGACTCTGCTCTGGTCTGTGTCTCCGCCTGGGGCTGTGTGCAGGCCTGGTGGCCGCCCTGCACAGCACGCTGCAGGCCCATGCCTGTGCCTCCCTCGGCACGCACGTGCTCCTGTGGGAGCTGAGGCGCTGGAGCGAGCTCCTGGCCCAGGGATCGCAGTGTGGGGAGGCTGGGCAGGCCTGCCATCCAGCCCAAGCACTGCTGTTGCTCTCCCCACCACACCCTTGGGGAGCTGGCCGTTCCTGGTCACTCTTCCTGAACTGGAGTGGGCCCTGGCACTGGGTGGGGTCTGGACTGGCTGGGACTCTGGGGGCCCAGGTGTCTCATTTTGGCCCTGCACAACCTGTTTGCACGTGGGGAAGCTGAGGCTGCTCAGCGAATGCATGATACATGCCTGGGCCTAGAAGGCCAGGGGCGAGGCCGGCCTGCTGCAGCTCAGCTGACTGAGCAGCAGGTAAGTAGTGGTGACCCTGGCAGGGACCACGGGCAGGGAGGTCAGTGGAGTCCCAAGAGCATCCCCATTCCTGGCGGGTGCAGTCACACCCACACCTGACTGGGCACCCTGTGCCAGGGATTAGAGGATGTCGGCAGGCACAGCCTTGCATGGAAGGAGCTTTGGGTGATCAAGAACCAGCTCTCAATGTGCCCTACCTCCCAGGGCCCGAGAAGTGCCCATCTATGCTGCAACGCCCTTTGGGGTCAGCCAGGGGCAGGCGCTTAGCTGAGGGCCAGTGTGAGTGTGGGCAGAGCTGCGGCCTATCCCCTGGCTGGAGGGATCTGGGAAGCTACCTGTCAGGTGGCTGAGCCTGGAAGAGTGGGTGGGGCCAGCAACCCTGATGGACCAGCAGGCGGCAGTGCCGGGTGTGTGTGGCGGGGGCAGCCCAGCACGTCTGAGGGTGAAGAGAAACCAAGGGGTCCCCAGTGGGTTGAGGAACTGGCTGGGTTTACGAACAGGTGCAGCTGGTTTCTGCGCAGGGTGTGCCCTGATCAGATGGCCTGGAGCCATGGTGATAACGGGGGACAGAGTTCCTAGAAACCTCTGGACCCAGAGCGTGAGCAGGTTCAAGTGCATTTCCCAGTCCAGCTAATTCCCCATCTGCTGAGGATCAGTGACTCAGCTTTTGGGGAACTGTGGGTTTGGGGACTTTGGTCTCCAGGGGCAGTGTTCCCAGGAGGAAGTGGCCAACTGCTCAAAACTGTGCAGGCAGGTGCCTCTGCCAAATGCCTTCTTTTCCGCGGGAAGAAACATGGACAGCCCACCTCGGGGAGGGGTGCTGTGAGCCAGCTGTCCTGTGTTGGTCACGACCATTTTTACACGGAGGAGAAGTCATCCACTGGGAGGGGAAGATGCCCTGGCGCAGCTTCCTTCCCACTGTGCAGGGGGCTGTGTGGGGCAGACTCCCTCCTCCCAGGGCATCACCCACAAGCCCACTGGGAAGCAGACTTGGTGTTGCCTCCAACATGCTGCCCGGCCTCAAGCGAGGCACCTTGCTCTTGGCCTGCTCTGGGGTCTCCTCTGTAGGAGTGAGGTGCCCGTTGAGTGTTTTTGGTGGGGGTGCACCCCCGAGCCACCTCTGACGCAGGGCCCTCAAGCTGTCATGTGCCTCAGAATTGTAGCAACTTGTCAGGGTGAGGAGCCCCGCCGGGCTGGGCCAGGATCTGACCCGCACTCCTGATGGCCACCTCCCTAGGAAGGCTGATGCTCCTGGGCCCAGAGCACCCTTCAGGAGGTGAGCGGTGGTGTCCCTGTGCTCACCCCATTTTACAGATGGGGGACAGGCCCAGGGAGAGTAAGTTGCCAGCCCCACACTCTCTGGCTCAGGGGCCGAGTGGGAAGTTGTTCAGGTCTGCAGGCCCCGACCTGGAACCTGGGGTGAGGCTGGGTTCAGCCGTCCTGTTCCTTCAGCCTCAGCTTCACCCCTGCGGTGCTGTGATGGGGCACCACCCTTCAGCATAAGTACGTCCCAGTTAGTACTTGTGATGATACTAAGCAGTGGTGCATTTATCTGGAACTCAAACCTGGCTGGTGCCCTGGCTGGCTCTTGCTAAGTCTGGCAACCCCAGATGTAGGACCCTTCTTACCCAGGCACTGAATCTCCCGGGAGCCTTCCTGACCCCCAGCCGGGGCCAGGTGCCCTTTTCTGAGTGTTAACTGGGGTTAATTTTGTTCCGTTTCAAGTCTTACACAGCAGCATATCCCTCACTCCCAGCCAAGTGGCAGAGGCTGTGCACATGGCCCGGGGGCGGCTTGCACACAGCTTGTGGGAGCTGGGGGTTGGGGTGGCAGGAAGGGCTCCCTTCTCCTTACATCATGGGTTTGTGCTCTGGTGGCTGGTGGTGGCTTCTGACCACAGAGGGGCAGACGAAGAGGAGGCAGCCATTGTCACACCTCCCCGCTGGTAGTAAGACCCTTTCCTTTTGGCTCAAGTGACTTCCAGGGAATTAAAAGGACCAGTGACCTTTTATTCCCTCTTTCATTTTTCACTTTCCCCCCCTTCTGAAGCCAGACATTAAAAACGAGGGGATTCAAACAGAGCTGCACATGCGGGGATTAGAGTGACTCCGTGAGCCCAGGGAACGGCTCAGAAAAGACCTGAGAAGACCTTAAATCTACACTTTAGGCTGGCCTTGGCGTAGTGACATCCTACAACAATTTCTTAAAAATGTTTTTTAAAGATTTTATTTTTAGAGAGCGGGGAAGGGAGAGAGAAAGAGGAAGAGAGAAACATCAGTGTGGGGTTGCCCCTCAAGCGCCCCCTACCAGGGATGCAGCCAGCCGCCAGGTGTGTGCCCCGACTGGGAGTCGAACCAGTGACCCTTAGGCTCACAAGTTGGCACTCAACCCACTGAGCTACACCAGCCAGGACCAAGTCCTAAGAAATAAATAAAACCAGTAAGAAACCCCGGGGAAGGGGCAGAATCTGATTCCCAGATTTGTTAGGTTCACATGTTCGTACTCAACAACAAAACCCACAAGGTTCACAAAGACACCGGGAAGTGCAGCCCACACAAAGGAAAAAAAAGCCAGCAGACAGTCTCTAGAAAAGACTTGATGGCAGACGTACTGGGCAAAACCTTTAAAGCAACCACGTTAAATATGCTCACAGAACTGAAGGAAGGTTGGAGAAGGTCAAGGAAACAGTGTGTAGAAATTCTGAATGGGAAAAAAGGATCCAAGAGAAATTTCAAGAAGAGATCAGAACAAAAAGAAATTCTGGAGCCAGAAGTAAAATAACTGAAATGAAAAGTTCACGAAGGATTTGAAGGCAGACTTGAGCAGGCGCAAGAAAGAATCAGTGAACTTGAAGGTGGAACAGCGGAAATCATCGAGTCTAAGGAAGAGGAAGAAAAGAGATTGGAGGAAAGTGGAGCCTAGAGGGCCCGGGGGCACGGCGAGTGAGCCGGCATCCAAGAAACCCCATGAATCCCAAGTAAGGTGGACCAAGAGACCCACACCGAGGTGCATCATGACCTAGTTTACAAAGGCCGAAGCGAGAATCCTGAAGGCAGCAAGAGAAGAGCAAATCGTCACATACAAGGAATCCTCAGAAAGATTATCAGCAAATATCTCATCAGAACATATAGGTGGGTATGTTTAAGGTGCTTTAATTTTTTTTTTAAGCTATCGACATGAATCCTATGTCTAGCATAATTTTCCTTCAAAAGTGGAGAAGAAATTAAGGCACTCCCAGATAAAAAAAAAACCGAGGTAGTTTGTAACCGATGGATCTGCCCTGCTGGAACTGCCCAGAGGAGTTCTGTGGGCGCCGGTAAGGACACTGACCGGTAACTCACAGCCAGCTGGAGGAACAGAGGCCTCAGGAACTGAGCACATGGGCAGTTATAAAAGTTGAAATAGTGTAACAGTGGTTTGTAGCTGCATTTTTTGTTTTCTCCATGGTAAGAAACTAGTAAATTTAAAGAGAAAACTATTAGTGCAAAAGCCAGTATTAACATATCTTGGTTTATAACTCCAAATCTTTTCTACATAATTTAGGGGACTAATGCATTTGAAGTAATTACTAGTCTATGCTTGGGGCACACGATATATAAAGATGTAAATCTGAGGCATTGAAAGGGGTGGAGACAGCACTGTAAAGGAGCAGAGTTTTGTATGTTATTGAAGCTAAGCTGCATAAATTCAAATTAGAGTGTTAGAGTTTAGGATGTTCACTGTAACGCCCGTGGTAAGCACAAAGAAAATAGCCACAGAATACGCACCCAAGGAAATCAGAAGGGAATTTCAAAGTTTTCCTAGTAAAAATCGACTAAACACAAGAGAAGACTAATACAGGACATGAGACAAAAAAAGCTCTAAGGCATACAGAGAACAAATAGTAACTCCTTCTCAGCAATTACTTCAAATATGAATAGGTTAAGCTCTCCAATGGAAAGTCAGAGATTGGCAGAATGGACTAGGAAGCGTGACCCAGCGATATGCTGTCTACAAGACACCTGCATGAGATCCCAAGACACCCCCAGGTGGAAGGTGAAGGTACAGGAAAGATACTTTCTACGCAAATGTAACCAAGGGAGGGGAGTGGAGGGGTGGCTGTCCCAACCTCAGACATGGTAGACTGTACATCGAACTGCTGACAGAGACAGAGGAGGACGCCGTGTGTGAATAAAAAGTTCAATGCGGGAAAAATGAGGGTGTGTAAACATTTATTCGCCTACAGACGGACCACCCAAAACCTGTGAGGCAAAAGGGACAGCGTTGAGTGGAGAAACAGGAAGTTCTACACTAACAGGGGGAGGGTTCGACACCCCACTCTCCACATTGGGCAGAACAACCAGGTGGAACAAGCGGGGAAACCAAGGACTTGAATAACCCAACATGCCACTGGGATCTCACAGACAAACACAGAGCACGCCACCCAAGGACGACAAAGCACCCGTGATTCTCAAATCTCAAGTACGTATGGGACAGTCTGCATGATACACCAGGTGGTAGCCACGAATTACGTTTCAGCGTTTAAAAACATACATACCACACGACATATATGCTCTGACCACAGCTGGATAAAGTTAGAGATCACTGAGAAGGAAAGTGGAAAAATCCACACATTGTGGAGATGACACACCGCAGCTGGACACCCAGCGGTTCGAAGGACAAGTCACAGCGAAGAGGAAGTACGTGGAGAGGGTGCAGGTAGGAGCGCGGCTCACCACACCACGGGGCGCAGGGACGCAGCGCCACGCGGGGCATTGCCAGCTTTGACTTCACAGGAGACGAAGCATGGAATGCTTCAAGTCAACAACCCCACTTTACAACGTACGGATCTAGGAGAAAACACCTAATCCAAAGCTGGCAGGAGGAAGGACACAGGGAAAATTAGAGCAGAGATAAATGCCATGGAGAACAGGAAACCAGTGTAGAAAATGGCTGAGACCCAAAGTTGGCTCTTTGAAAAGACCCACACAGCTGACAGACCTCTAGCTAGATGGACCACGGAGAAGATGAGACTCCAGGTACTAGGTCGGGGGAGGAAGTGGGGCCTGCCAGTTCTCCAGAGATACGGCCCTGCGAGAAAGTAACGTGAGCACGGGTTACACCGGGGGACTGCACAGCCTGGGTGGAAGGGACAGACTCCGGGGAACACGAACGCTGCTGAGGCTCAGTCATGAACCAATAGACAAGCCGAATGGACCTGTGAGTAGTGAGGAGACTGAAACAACCATGAAAGCAATCTCCCGTCAGAGGCAAGTTCTGGACCTGACGTCTGCACTGGCGAACCCTATCCGACCTTTGAAGGGAAATGACACCAACGCTCTGCAGACTCTTCGGAAAATCCAACAGGAGGGGACAGCCACTGACTCATTCTGTGAGACCAGCGTTGCCCTGATAGAACTATGGACCAATATCCCTTACGAGCATCGATGCAAAAATCTTAGCAGACTACTGACAAGTTGACTAGGTGGAATTTATCCCTGGGCGCACCTGTATTCAGAGAGGGGTGATGCACAGCAGCTACAGCCCGGGGGGCCACAGGTGAACGGGCGAGCGAGGTGTGGCTCACATGGGTCGTGGAACAGTGTTCAGGCCAAAAAGGAGGGAGGTTCTGTGATATGCTGCAAGGTGGGTGGGCCCTGAGGACGTTACGCTGAGTGAGATAAGCGCGTCACAGAAGGACAACACTGTGTGATTTCACTCATGTGGGATTCCCTATACGACTCCCAAGCGCAGAGACAGAAAGTAGAATGGTGGGTGCCAGGAGCTGGAGGAGGGGAGACTGGGGGGTTACGGCTTAATGAGTGTAGAATTTCTTTTTCTTTTTCAAAAAATATTATTTGTTTATGTTTAGACAGAGGGGAAAGGAGGGAGAGGGAGAGAAACATCGATGTGTGGTTGCCTCCCATGGGCCCCCTACTGGGGGACCTGACCCACAACCCAGGCATGTGCCCTGACTGGGGGTTGAACCGGCGACCCTTTGGTTTGCGGGCTAGTGCTCCATCCACTGAGCCACCCCAGCCAGGGCTGAGTATAGATTTCCTATTTTCGGGACGAGAAAAGTTACGGGATGGAGGTGCCGATGGGCGCACGGCGGTGTGGATATGTTTAATGCCCTGCACTGAACACGTGGAAACGTCGTGTTTTGTGTTCTCCCGCACACACGCACAATACACAAAGAGCAGGGTTTGTTGGGTTTGGGAGAGGGAGGGACGTAGAGGTGGAGCAGAGGGAGTTTGGGGCAGAGAAACTTCTGTGTGATGTGGTAATGGTGGGTACATGCCATTCCATATTTGTCAAATCCTGTAAAATGTACAACATGGGAGAGTGAGCTCTGACGTAAATGATTAACTCCAGTTAGTAATGTGTTAAAACTGGCCCATCGATTGCGACAAATGTGCCAAGATGTTTCAGAAGGGAACGGGTGGAGGGTGAAGGGATATGGGAACTCTTCTCCTTTCTGCTCAGTTTTTCTGTAAACGTAAGGCTAATAAGTCCATTTCGATTAAGTCTATTAAGAAAAAAAAAAGGCTTCCAGTTGGCCAGAACCAGATCGTGGGCCACCGCGAGTTGTGACAGGGGCTGGGAGCCCAGGAAGCAGGATCTCATGCCTTGGCTGTGGACACAGTCCCTCCACTTAGTCCGGGCCCTGCGGCCAGGGATGGGAAGGTACCACTGGGGGACCAGACCCCACAGGCTGCTCACCCCACCAGCCGGGTGCCACATAGACCTCTCCCCCCAGCCCCCGCTGGGTGCTGGGTGGAGCATTGCACACACACCCAGCTCTGTGGCCCCTGCTTGTGACTGGCCGGTGACTGGCTGAGCAACACCGCCTTGTCCCTCGCTCAGCTGGGATGCACAGGCTGATGCCCCCAGGAGCCACGCAGCCAGCCCAAAAGCTCCTGCACCTGCCGCCCGTCCACACGGGGCTTCCCTGGGACTCCAGCCAGCCTGACCACTGGAGGCTCTCGGCTGGCCCCTCTCCACCACTTCCTGCACTTGGTGGCTGGGTTCAGGACCGGTTCCCTCTCCGGCGTTCTCTGTGAGGCGCCCTTCCCCAGTTATGAAATTTGGAAAGTCTGACAGCAGACCTAAGACACAGAGCGGGGGCAGCTGGTGGCCGGGCACCACTGGGCACGGCCACTGGCAGCGAGCAGAGTCTCGCCCCTCGAGGAGTCAGCGTGCGAGAGCCTGGCGGCCCCTCCCCAGGCGTCCTGGACTGCCTGCCGGAGCTGCTGAACTGTGCACTTGGGATCGTAAACAGGCCACTTTGACGCTCCAATCTCATCTCCAGGATCTGGGTTTAAGGAAATAAATGCAAACTGGGGAAATACAGTTAGGCACAAAGAGGTCAACCAAACACTTACTCATCGTGAGACACGAGAACCCGCCAGCCGAGAAGACCTGTCGGCCCGCAGAACACAGCCCCGCAACGGGCCTGCTGACGAGGGCATGGCGGAGGTGTGGGGGTTCGAGTAAAAATCGGGGAGAAGTGAGACAAGAGTGAGCGTGTGCCGAGCTCTCGCCATGAGCCTGTGCCCTCTGTAGCTTCGCAGGCACCCCGTGCAAAGGGAGCCACCGTGGTAGATTGTGGGTGTCCCACAGGGCACCCCGAAAGTCCGTGCTGGTTTCTGTTGCCATGGGACCCCCAGGGTTACCCTGATTTGATAGTGTGGGCCGGGCCAGGAGCCTGGGGCTGAAGCTGCCCAAGTGTCCTTAACCAGCACTCACATCCTGTTCCCTGGAGGAGACCCGGCCATGCCCCCACTGTCTCCCAAGGTCCCTGGTGAGCCCTCTCTCTAATGCGCCCTGGTTGGCTTCCTGCCATCACCTGGAATCCCTGCTGCTGGGGGAGGCACCCAAGAGGAGGAGAGAGACCCAGGGTGGGTGGGGGCCG
Organism: Desmodus rotundus; assembly: GCF_022682495.2. Lineage (NCBI taxonomy): Eukaryota > Metazoa > Chordata > Mammalia > Chiroptera > Phyllostomidae > Desmodus > Desmodus rotundus. The sequence continues at coordinate 390,868 of NC_071392.1, read as the reverse complement.
GCCTGGATGTGGGGATGGAGGTGACTGGCCCTGGGCTGCGGCAGCACCTCTCCAGAATCAGGGCTGAGGGGCCAGCCTGAGCCTGCTCTGCCACCCACACGTTCTGGTCTTCCCAGATGTGTGGTGGGTGACACCCCAGGGTCAGGCCAGGGTCCTTGAAACACTGGCTGGGGAGGCAGGGGGTCCCTCCCTGCAGCTGCCCCCAGGCGGTGGCTGCAGCAGCGATGTCCAGTGGCTGCCCTTATCAGCTCTGCCTTGGCATTAGGGCCAAGGGTGGGCCCATCCCGGCATTGGGAGATCTCTGTTGGGAGGGAGCAGATGGCGAGTGCTGAGCACCCTGGCCGGTGAGGCGGTGCTGCCCCAGGCTCCCTGTCACAGCCTGGCCCCCCAGGGTGGGGGACACTGGAGAGAGGGGAGCAGAGGGCCATGACCCTCCCCTCTGGGGCCTCCGGACCCTCAGACCCCAGCAAGCTGGCCTTTCCCTGCCACCCAGAGTTGTCACTGTGTCACGCCACCGCTGAAGTGGCCCCTCTGTTATCAGGCTGTTAATATTAATTAACAACAGTTGCTAAGGATGACAGCACAAGGGTGTGTCCCAGCCAGAGTTGGCCCGGCCCCAAGAGGGGGCTGGGGACAGTAGGCGTCTGAGACCGGGTGGGTGGCAGGCTGAGTAGAGGGGTGAGTGGAGGTTTGCGAGACCACGGTGAGCACTGGCCCCCGCTGCCCCATCCCAGCCAGCATGCCCTGGAGCAGAGACTGGGCGAGTGCTGGGCTGTGGCAGGTCTCCAGCTGGCTCAGCCCTGGGCTCAGGTTGCTTTGGGAAGTGGGTGTCGGGGAGACCCCTCACTTCCACCATCGTCGTCATCGAGGCTCATCAGAGAGTGTGGGGCCACAGCAGGGAGGGGCGAGCAGGTGGATCATTAACCAGCCAGAGCCCTGGGAGGTGTAGGGCTCAGCCTGATTGGTCCCCAACCCAGTCAGGCCAGGTTGTCTCGGCAGGGCGTCTGCCTTGCTGTGTGTCCCCTGGACCCAGCCCTTAGCCTCGTCTGTCTGTGCCTGTCCCCACTTCCCTCGAACCCCTTCCTGGCGCTGGCATGGCCGAGGCCGGCCTGAGGGGCTGGCTGCTCTGGGCCCTGCTCTGGCAGTGGGTGAGTCCAAAGCCTGCATCCTCTCCCCGATGCCTCCCATCGGGATCCCAGGCAGGGGCTTCTTAGTGACAGTGAGGGAGGGCCCAGGTATTAGGGGCTGGACTTTGGATAGCTGAGGGATCCCAGATGCCCCAGAGGAGGGATGTGGGTGGGGGTCCTGGGTTGCCCAAGCCTCCAGGTCATGGGGTTAGATGGACACAGGGCCGGGGAGGAGGCAGTTGGACGGGGCGTGACCAAGGGTCTCCCAACCCTGGCCGGCTGCAGATGCCCTGGCCTGAGGTGGCTGGTGGGGTGGCTTCTGAGCCATGGATTTAACATCTGGGTTTGGAGGAGGTCACGTTTCTTGCTCACTTGCGGGTCTGGGAGGGTGGGCGAAGGCTCTCGGGCCGGCAGGGAAGAGCAGGGGAAGCTGTGCACAGAAGCTCCCTGGGGTCCCCGGCCTCTGGGCGTGGCCTGCAACTGGGGCACTGTGGCACCAGTGGTGATGGTGATGACGTCCTTGTGGGCGGTGCCTGGCACCAACTCAGCCTCCAAGGGTCTCCCCTTACCCTTGTCCCCTGTCCCCTTACCCTCCAATGCAACCTCATTCAATGCAGATCTGTGGGGTCACCTCCCTCTTGTCAGTGAGCTGGTCGCTCAGGATGAGCCCTGGCCGCACTGTGTCCCCAGACACCACCCCTGTGCTGCCCCAGCGGTTTGTCGCTGCCCTGCCCTGCGTCCATCCTCTCCCCGTGCCCCCCTGGCGGTCCTGGCCAAGGGCACCGGGCTGCGCTGAGCTTTCCCGCTCCACAGGCCCAGGCCGAGCTGTACACGCCCACACACAGACGTGGCTACTGCGCCTTCTATGACGAGTGCGGGAAGAACCCCGAGCTGTCCGGCAGCCTGGCCTCGCTGTCCAACGTGTCCTGCCTGTCCAACACACCCGCCCGCCCCATCACGGGCAGCCACCTGGCCCTCTTGCAGCGCATCTGCCCCCGGCTCTACACTGGCCCCAACACCACCTACGCCTGCTGCTCCCAGAAGCAGCTGGTGTCCCTGGAGGCCAGCATGGCCATCACCAAGGCCCTGCTGACCCGCTGCCCGGCCTGCTCGGACAACTTCGTGAGCCTGCACTGCCACAACACTTGCAGCCCCGACCAGAGCGTCTTCGTCAACGTGACGCGTGTGGCTGTGCGGGGGGGCGGCCAGCCCCCAGCCGTGGTGGCCTACGAGGCCTTCTACCAGCGCAGCTTCGCGGAGCAGGCCTACGACTCCTGCAGCCGGGTGCGCATCCCCGCGGCCGCCACGCTGGCTGTGGGCACCATGTGCGGTGTCTACGGCTCCGCCCTCTGCAATGCCGAGCGCTGGCTCAATTACCAGGGGGACACGGGGAATGGCCTGGCGCCGCTGGACATCACCTTCCACCTATGGGAGCCCAGCCAGGCCGCAGGGAGTGAGATGCAGCCCCTGGACGGGGAGATCACTCCCTGCAACCAGTCCCAGGGCGATGGCACAACCTCCTGCTCCTGCCAGGACTGCGCTGCGTCCTGCCCCGCCATCCCCCAGCCCGAGGTCCTGGACGCGACCTTCCGCCTGGGCCGCATGGCCGGTGGGCTGGCCCTGATCATCATCCTGTGCTCTGCGCTCTCCGTGCTCACTGCCTTCCTTACGGCACCCCGCCTGCGCCCCTGCAGGAAAATGGGAAGGATGCGGGACCCCAAGGCCGGCCCCAGCTTCTCCAACAGGCTCAGCCTCTCCACGCACATCCTCCTCAGCCGGGGCTTCCAGGGCTGGGGCACGTGGGTGGCCTCGTGGCCCCTGACAGTTCTCCTGGTGTCCATCGCGGTGGTGGCAGCCTTGGCTGGGGGGCTGGCCTTCATGAAACTGACCACAGACCCCGTGGAGCTGTGGTCAGCCCCCAACAGCCAGGCCCGGAGGGAGAAGGAGTTCCACGACCAGCACTTCGGCCCCTTCTTCCGGACCAACCAGGTGATCCTGACGGCGCCCCGGCGGCCCAGCTACGGGTACGACTCCCTGCTGCTGGGGCCCAAGAACTTCAGCGGCGTGCTGGACACCGACCTGCTGCAGGAGCTGCTGGTGCTGCAGGAGAGGCTGCGGCACCTGCAGGTGTGGTCGCCCGAGGAGCAGCGCAATGTCTCCCTGCGGGACATCTGCTACGCCCCCCTCAACCCGCGCAACGCCAGCCTCTCTGACTGCTGCGTCAACAGCCTCCTGCAGTATTTTCAGAGCAACCTCACGAGCCTGCTGCTCACCGCCAACCAGACGCTCATGGGGCAGACCGCCCAGGTGGACTGGCGGGACCACTTCCTCTACTGTGCCAAGTGAGTCCTGCGCACCGGCTCCAGGCAGGCGCTGGGGTGGCCAGGCAGAGCCCCCGGGGGTTGGGGGGCAGGGACCCACCTGGCTCCGCCTCTGGGCCTCGGGGGGGCTGCAGTGGCCCCTGGTGGGGCTCCTGCGCGCTGGGGCAGATCTGCACGTGGCCTTCGTGGCCTTTCTGCCGAGGTCCTGACGGAGCAGGGCGCGTCCTTGGTTTGTGTGTCTGGTGCTGCGTTCGGGAACTGGGTTCTGCGCGGCCAGGGCGCTGGCCTCACCCCGTAGCGGGTGAGGGAGGAGTGTTGAACGGCCTTCCTGGATAACTGTGCATTCTCAGCACCTGGTCCTTTCTTAACCGTTAGTTGCCATGGGGTGCGGGAGCCTCATCCGTGGCCTGTTTGTTCTTCACGCACTCAGGAGCGAGAGGGTAAAAACCCAGGAGCGTCACCGTGCCACGTGGAAACAGTCCTGACCTTGCAGCCCCTCGGATGTCTGGGTTGGAGGACGAGCGTTGCTGGGGCTGCTTTCCAGGGTCTGTGCTGGACCCCGGGTGCCTCAGAGCCACAGGCTGCGGGGAGCTGGGGCCTGAGTCCCCAGCCCTTACACTGGCTTCGTTTTGATTCTGGATGTTCACAACCACTTTTGGGGGTCCATTATCCCCACTTCAGAGATGGAGACGGAGGCTCACAGGGGTGGGGGGGGCGGTGCGCTGCTTAAGGCCACACTGGCAACCGAGCTCCCAGGGCAGCTGGTGACCGACAGGCTCACTTGCCTCGAGCGCTTTGTCCAGGGGCCTGCGGTGCTCTTGCTGTAAGGGCTCAGAAGGTGTGGAGACTGGCTCAAGGTCACCGAGTCTGCAAACTGTCCCCAGGAAAGAGACACAGTCGGGCCTCGAGGGTCCCGGGTGGCGGGGGGAGGAGGCTCCAGGCAGTGCGAGTCCTCGGTGGCTCTGTCCACGGTTGGGACTGGGGGTAGTCTGGGCCCCACCCCAAGGCACCACGTGAGGGGCTTGCCCACTGGTCTCGCCTGTCAGGATGCGGTGACGATGGGACCTGGAGGGCCCGGATGGCGGGTGGTGACATAAGCTTGGGCAGCCCTGGTCTGAGGGGCCCGGTCCACGCTGCCTTGGGCTACGTGAGATTTTGCCTGGGGGAGTGGCTCTGGCCGGGGTCAGGGGCTGGTGCGGGGCCTGGGGCTGGGCCGGGCGATGGGAGTGGGGCTGCAACGGTCCTTCCTCTCCCTCCAGCGCCCCCCTCACCTTCAAAGACGGCACGGCCCTGGGCCTGAGCTGCATGGCTGACTACGGAGCCCCAGTGTTCCCTTTCCTCGCTGTGGGCGGCTACAAGGGTGAGCTGGGCAGCTCTGGGGAAGCTGCCAGGGCCACCATGGGGCAGGAGCGGGAGCAGTGACAGGCAGCCACGCTGGTGGGGGCTGGGTGGCGCCATAGACCTGCCTGTCCTTGACCCCCTCCCCTTCTCCCCGAGCTGCTTAGTCTCTCTGGTTTTGTGCCTGCAGCTGAGAGAGGAATGTGGGGTTGGCCTCAAGCAATGAGGCAGATAAGGATGGTCAGGGTGTGGGGGTGTTGGGGAGGCCTCGGGGACGGGAGGCTAAGCTCTTCTCCCCACAGGGAAAGACTACTCTGAGGCAGAGGCCCTGATCTTGACCTTCTCCCTCAACAACTACCTTCCTGGGGACCCCCGGCTGGCCCAGGCCAAGCTCTGGGAGGCGGGCTTCCTGGAGGAGATGCGAGCCTTCCGGCGGCAAATGGCCGGCACATTCCAAGTCACATTCATGGCAGAGGTAGGGGCTGTGGGGTCCACAGCTCTGGGACACCCCAGGCAGCTTGGGGTGGGTTCCCATGGCCCCACCCTGAGTGACCCTGGGCTGTGGTCGCCTGCTCAGGAGGACAGGTGGCAGGAATGCTGCCCAGTGGGGCCCAAGGCCGTCACAGGTCAGCGGCGGGTGGGTTGTGTCCGCAGCGCTCCCTGGAGGACGAGATCAGCCGGACCACGGCCGAGGACCTGCCCATCTTCGCCATCAGCTACCTGGTCATCTTTCTGTACATCTCCCTGGCCCTGGGCAGCTACACCAGCTGGCGCCGCGTGCTGGTGAGGAGGGGGAGGGGCATGGGGAGGGGCGTCTGGAACCTTCCCAGCCAGAGCTCCTTGCTGCGGAGGAACACAGCGCAGAGGTCCCCAGGGCTGACACCTTGTACCGCCCCCCGACAGACCCCACTCTGTGCAAACCTAGCGCATAGTGTCTGGCGGAATGTGGCCCCCTCCAGCCCTGAGTCCACTTCTGCAGGCTGAGCCTGTCCTGTTGCAGGTGGACGCCAAGGTCACGCTGGGCCTGGGCGGGGTGGCCGTGGTGCTGGGAGCCGTCTTGGCCTCCATAGGCCTCTTCTCCTACGCGGGCGTCCCCACCTCCTTGGTGGTCCTTCAGGTGGTGCCTTTCCTGGTGCTGGCCGTGGGGGCCGACAACGTCTTCATCTTCGTCCTGGAGCACCAGGTGGGTGGGCGCTGGCCTGCACCTGGCGCCCCATCCCAGACACCCCTGTGGAGGTTTCCTGGGCTCCCTACCTGAGGCCGGCCTCCCCACCCCTGTGGGCCACCTTGTGTCCTTCTGCTGCCATGCAGCGTTCCAGGGAGGGACGGGTCAGAGTTGATTAGTCTCTGCTGTTGGTGGACATGGAGGGGCCAGTGGTTGCTGGGGCACAGGTGCCCTGGACACCCCGAAGCATGCCCAGCCTCCGTCTGTGCCCAACTCAGAGGAGGGGAGGCTGTGGCGCAGGGTCTGCCCGAGGGGGAAGGCTGACCTGGTCCTTGGGCTCGGCCGGGTCTCCGGGCAACGGCCATGCATGGCATGTGCTGGCCCCGCTGGCTGGCCCTGGACCTGGTTGTTGCCGTCCCCCTCTCCCTCCAGAGGCTGCCGCAGAAGCCTGGGGAGGGCCTGGAGGCCCACATCGGCCGGGTGCTGGGCAGCGTGGGGCCCAGCATGTTGCTCTGCAGTGTCTCTGAGGCCATCTGCTTCTTCCTGGGTGAGCATGGGCAAGGACACTGTGGAGCCCAGGGTGCAGGCAGCCCCTCCCTCAGCTCCTGTGCACACAGGACCCCTGACCTCAGAGCCACCTCCGTCCCCCAGGTGCCCTGACCCCCATGCCCGCGGTGCGGACCTTTGCGCTGACCTCTGGCCTCGCGGTGATCCTGGACTTCCTGCTGCAGATGTCGGCGTTTGTGGCCCTGGTGGCCCTTGATGCGAGGAGGCAGGAGGTTGGGGACCTGGCCGGCCCCATGTTGGCTGGGACAGGTGGGGGGCCCCACTCTGCAGAGAAGGCTCAGAGTGGGGCTCAGGGCAGGGGCACTGAGCGGGAACATCTGGGCCACATAGTCCCCAAACAAAAGTAATTTGGCTCTGGTCATCTGGGGGAATGGACCGGACTCCCTAACACACGTGAGGTCTTGACACAAACTGTAAGTCAGAGGCTGACAGCATTCAAAGGGGTGGTATCAAGTAGGAGCCGCACACTGGCCAGTGGCCCGGTGCCCGGGAGGAGGGGAGTGGTCCCCAGGGTCTGCTCTGGGGTCACCTGGAGGGGCTGCTCCCCCAGGCCTCCCGGCTGGATGGCTGCTGCTGCCTCCGCGCCCAGAAGCCGCCCCCACCTGGCCCGAGCGAGGGGCTTCTGCTCCGATTCTTCTGCAAGGTCTATGTCCCATTCCTGCTGCACCAGGTCACCCGCGTGGTTGTGGTGAGTGGGGCAGGAGGGGCAGCTGGGGCCCTCACAGCGCCAGGGATGGGGGTGCTGCTCAGCTTGACCTTTACCTCCCAGTCATTTTGGGTCTGGAGCTCACCCAGGGTCTGGTGCTAAAGGCCAGGGTTGGGGGGTGGCGGGCGGCCGGAACTCAAGTCCAGCTCCAAAGTGTTTCAGAGAACAGCCAACCAGATGCAGGTTGGGGAAGAGCCGGGGACCCCTGTGCGGCCAGGCTCTCAGGCCTGTCTCCCTCCTCAGCTGCTGCTGTCGCTGGCGCTGTTCGGGACGTGTCTGTACTTCATGTGCCACATCAGTGTGGGGTTGGACCAGGAGCTGGCCCTGCCCAAGGTGAGCTGGGCGCTGTGGCCCCGGCCCTCCGGGTGGCAGGAGGGTCTGCAGCACAGAGTGGGGGAGGGCTCAGTGGGGGGACAGCCGGGCCAGGGACAAGTTGGGGTGCAGGGCTTCTCCTTCCCTCGTGGGCCTGGGGAGAGAGGCTCTCCCTGCAGAACTGACACTCTGTCCTCACTCCCCATGCACTCCCCACGCTCCGCTCCCCCAGCCCATGCACTGCTATTCTGTTTTCCGTCTCTGATTCCAACTCTGCTAGGGACCGCATATCCGTGGAATCACACAGTGTTTGTCCTTGCGACCGGCTTATTTCTCTCTGCATCACGTCCTCAAGGCTCATGCGTGCTGTAGCGGGTGTCAGTGTGTCCTTCCTTGTGAGACTGAGTACTGTTCATGTACATGTACATACACTTGTATGTGTATTTTATTCACTCACCTGCGGACGGACACTGGGCTGTCTCCACGTTGCAGCTGCTGTGAACACAGGTGCACGGATATCCCTTGGAGACCCTGCTTTCCCTTCTTTTGGATAAATACCCGGAAGTAGAATTTCTGGATTGTATGGTACAATGGTTCTATTTTTTGAGGATTCTCCATACTGTGTGGGCTTCCACAGTGGTTGCAGCAATTTCTTTCCCACCAATAGTGCACAGGGATTCTAGTTTCTCGACATCCTGGCCAACGCTTACTGTTTTCTGGGGGTTTTTCTTTTCTTTCTTTTTATTTTTTAAACTCTTCACTGAAGAGTATGTTTTATGGGTTTTAGAGGGAGGAAGGTGGGGGAGAGAGAGAGAATGGAACGTCAATTGGTTGCCTCCTGTATGCGCCCCAGACTGGGGATCAAGCCCACAACCCAGGCGTGTGTCCTGACTGGGCATCGAACTGGTGACTTTGAAAGTACTCACTGTTCATGTATAGAAATGCAGTTGATTTCTGGGTGCTGATTTTCTTTCCTGCAATCTTGCTGGATTTATTTATTCGTTCTAACCGTTTTTTAGTGGAATTTTATTTTATTTTGTTGCATTTTTAAACGTGTAACAAAAGGTAGGTAATCTAGGAACAGAGACCGTTTCAGTTGTTCCTCTCCAGGGTGGATGCCTTCTACTCCTTTTCCTCACGTGTTTGCTCTGCAGCCCCCAGCAGTCGGTGGTGTGAGCGTGGGGAGAGCCCACTCCTGTCCTGATCTGAGAGGAAGGGCTTTCAGGTTTCCGCCTTGAGTGGGGCATTGCTGGTGGGGTTTTCATATATGGCCTTTATCACGCTGAAACACTTTCCTGCTTTCCTACTTTTCTGAGTGGTTTTTTTTTTTCATGAAAGGATGTAGGATTTTGTGAAATGCTTTATCTGTAGCAATTGAGATGATCATCTGATTTTATTTCCATTCCTTATATTTAAATTTGAGAACCACTACTTTAAAAAAAAAGATTTTGCTTATTAATCTCTAGAGTGGGGAAGGGAGGGAGAAAGAGACGGAGAGATGCATCGATCAGCTGCCTCTCACATCCCCAGCTGGGGACCTGGCCTGTGACCCGGCCATGTGCCCTGACTGGGAATGGCCCTTTCGGTTCGCAGGCCAGCGCCCAACCCACTGAGCAACCCAGCCAGGGCCTGTTTCCATCCTCTCCCTGCGGTGTAGCGCGCTGGGACAGGTCCTTGCTTTCTGGGGGTATGGCCCCCTAGGTCATGGTGCAGCATCCTTTTAATATCTGGTCCCCAGTTTATGATTGTCCAACTACGGTCTTTCAACTTTACTGCGGGGTGAGAGTGACGGGCATTCAGCAGAAATCGTATCTCAGACTTTGAATTTTGATCTTTTCCTGGGCTGGTGACACACCCCCAGTGAGACCTGTGACCCCCCGCCAAACGCGGGGTCGCCCGCCCTTGTTCTGGGTCTTGTGTGTGAGCACGTTTGTGGCGGGCAGGTGCGCTACACGCACCTCTGACTCCCCCCGTGGGTTTATTGGGACGTGACCCATGGTAAGTTGAGGAGCACCCGTGCCGGCAACGTGCGGAGGAGTTTTGCATCAAGGTTTATGAAGGATATTGGTTGGTACTTCCTCTTGTAGTCAGTGTCTTTGTCTGGCTTTGGTATCAGGGAAAAGCTGGCCTTGAAAATGAGTTAAAGGTATTGTGCTCAATTTTTAGAGGAGTTTGAGGAGTTAACTGCTCTTTGAAAGCATGGTGGAATTCATCGGGAAAGCCAGCTGTGGTCAGAGCATATATGTCGTGTGGTATGTATGTTTTTAAACGCTGAAACATAATTTGTGGCTACCACCTGGTGTATCATGCAGACTGTCCCATACGTACTTGAGATTTGAGAATCACGGGTGCTTTGTCGTCCTTGGGTGGCGTGCTCTGTGTTTGTCTGTAAGATCCCGGTGGTGTGTTGGGTTATTCAAGTCCTTGGTTTCCCCGCTTGTTCCACCTGGTTGTTCTGCCCAATGTGGAGAGTGGGTGTCGAACCCTCCCCCTGTTAGTGTAGAACTTCCTGTTTCTCCACTCAACGCTGTCCCTTTTGCCTCACAGGTTTTGGGTGGTCCGCCTGTAGGCGAATATTTACACACCCTCATTTTTCCCACATCGAACTTTTTATTCACACATGGCATCCTCCTCCGTCTCTGTCAGCAGTTCGATGTACAGTCTACCTTGTCTGAGGTTGGGGCAGCCACCCCTCCACTCCCCTCCCTTGGTTACATTTGCGTAGAAAGTACCTTTCCGTCCCTTCACCTTCCACCTGGGGGTGTGTTGGGATCTCACGCGGGTGTCTTGTAGACAGCATATCGCTGGGTCACGCTTCCTAGTCCATTCTGCCAATCTCTGACTTTCCATTGGAGAGCTTAACCTATTCATATTTGAAGTAATTGCTGAGAAGGAGTTACTATTTGTTCTCTGTATGCCTTAGAGCTTTTTTTGTCTCATGTCCTGTATTAGTCTTCTCTTGTGTTTAGTCGATTTTTACTAGGAAAACTTTGAAATTCCCTTCTGATTTCCTTGGGTGCGTATTCTGTGGCTATTTTCTTTGTGCTTACCACGGGCGTTACAGTGAACATCCTAAACTCTAACACTCTAATTTGAATTTATGCAGCTTAGCTTCAATAACATACAAAACTCTGCTCCTTTACAGTGCTGTCTCCACCCCTTTCAATGCCTCAGATTTACATCTTTATATATCGTGTGCCCCAAGCATAGACTAGTAATTCTATGTAATGGTGGAGTTACAGGTTAAAGTTACAATAATACTAGAATTCATAAGTGCTCATGCAATTGACTCGTTTTTTAAAAAAAGATGTTATTCATTTATTTAGAGAGAGGGGAAGGGAAGGAGAAAGGGAGAGAAACATCAATGTGTGGTTGCCTCTCATGTGCCGCTACTGGGGACCTGGCCTGTAACACAGGCATGTGCTCTGACTGGGAATCGAACCAGTGACCCTTTGGTTCAGAGGCCCGCGCTCAATCCACTGAGCCACACCAGCTAGGGTGCAGCTGAATCTTGAACAACATGGATTTGAATTGCATAGGTCCCCTCATATGTAGATTATTTTCAATATATATCAGAAAATTTTTCTGAGATTTGTAATGATTTGAAAAAACTCACAGATGAACTGCATAGCCTCAAAATATCAGAAACAATATAAGAAAAATTGGGTATGTAATGAATCATAAAATACATGTAGATACGAGTCTATTTTACTGTTTACGACCATTAAACATAGACAAGTTTGTTATAAAAGGCTAAACTCCATCAGCTCTTGCAGCCCCAAGCCCGGACGGCACACAGGCCGTTAGCCAAGGGGAGGAGTGTGAACCTGAGTCACCGTGCAGAGCGGAACCCCAACCTGTCCCATCGGCCCCGTCACCCAATGACCACACCGACGACCCAGGGGAAGAGCCAGCAGGGATGCTGGAAAGTGCTCCCAGGAAGCAGAGGAAAGTCTCGGCGTCGGAGGGAAAAGTTGGGCCGCGCGGCAGGCACCATGGACTGCGGCCGGCAGCAGGGCTCTGCCGCCCTTTCAACACGAATGGGTCCGGTGGAAGGACCACTGCAAATGAAGAAGAGGAAATTCGTGGAGCCCTGGCTGCAGCTGCACCAGCAGCACAAGCTCCTCACGCTTTTTGCCAGCTAGCTTCTCACCTGGTCTGGAGACACGGCTTTGCGTGGGGACAGGGCCGCTGCAGAACGCATCCCTACCACCCTGATAGGGTTCCTGAGAGCTACGTTGTGGTAGGATGAAGCGAAAGGTGAAGGATCTAAAGCCAGAGAATGTAATGCCGGTAGAGGATGGCCTGATCATTTTACAAAGAGCTTTGGCTTTAAAAATGTCAAGATAACAGAAGAAGCAGCTTCTGCCGACCGAGAGGCCTCAAACAATTCCTAGATGCCATTAAGAAAATCACTTAATGGAGAGAAAGGACGTTAGCCTGAACGGGTCTGCAAGGCAGACGAAAGTGTCCAGTTCCAGGGAAACAAAGGCACAGAGGACATTCTCTAGTAAGGAAGAGAGGGAGCCCGGGGACGGAAGGAGGAAGGGCGGGCTGGCTCTGCTGTCTTCTGCACATGCAGTCGGGTTTACGGTCAGAACCTCCCTTTTCTCTGACGCTGCTTGCCCCGAGCTGAGCCTGGGAGGGAGGCCAACACTAGCTCCCAGGCTTCGGTCGAATGACGAGAAGGCCTCGTCCACAGGAGCCCATTTCTGGTTCCACTGACACGTTGTCCCTGAAATCAGGACGTACCCGGCTGCCTTGAGAAGTTGTTTTGGTATCAGACAATGCCCCCAGCCGCCCAGCAGCCCACGAGTTCAACAGGCATCGAAGTGGTGACTTGCCCCATGCACGTCTCTAACTTGGCCTTTGGATCTGGGGTCTGAGGCCCCTGGGGCTCCCCCCACGCGATCTCTGTGGGGAGGACGGGCAGCGCTGTGGGAGGGAGCCCCACGGAGCACATCACGGAGTCCGGAAGGGCCATGCCACTGCAGACGCATTGCTGTTACAGAAAATGCTGTGAAAGCCGCCAAGCCCGAAACAGAGAGCCCCTGCCGGAGAAACGCTGTCCCCACGCCGCGCGCCACTCCCAGGACTGATGGCGAACCGACTGGGGGTCGTGACAGGGACGGCGGGTGCAGCAGAAAGTGGGGGTGGTGGTGAAAGGCGTCAGGGTGAACATTTGGCAGAAACTCCAGCACCAGCAGACCCCACTGCAGGGGCCTGACGGATGGTGCTGGACCGAGGCGAGCGATCGTCTCCTGGGCAGCAGTTCTACCCCTTTCACAGCACGGATGCTTCTAGAACGCAGGCGGCAGAACGAACACGGGTGGCAGAGGAAGGAGCACAAGTGCAGAGAAACGACTGCAGAGAAATCAGAAAGGGGGAGAGTCAGAGAGAGATTATGATGCGATTCCATGTAGCCTCCCTCTGCGCCTCCGCAGCGTGAGCACCTTCACCACGGCCGGCCCCCACTCAGTGAGCAGTGGGGAGGCGTCTGCGCACAGCTGACCGGTTGTGTGTGTGTGAGAGGGTCTTCGTGGGGGAACCGAAGGCCACGGTGGCACTACATCTGTGTGTCCTGACTGGGAGTCAGACCCAAACATTTTGGTGTATGGGACGATGCTCCAACCAACCGAGCCCCCCCGGCCAGGGCTCACCAAACCTTTTCCTAGGCTTTTGCGGTGATGGTCTGAATTCCCACATATTTGTAATTGCTTTTGGTTCCTATTTCTTAAAATGCCTGGTTCCCAAAAGGAGAAAAAGGGGAAAAAATAGTAAATTGGGCGCTTGCCCTTTTAATATCCTGGAAGTCACTTCAGCCCCAGGTGGTGGAGGGAAAATGGCAACCGGCACTGCTGAGATCTTATGCAGCGACCGAGGATCAGAACACAGACTTCCGACAGTCTGGGGCAGTGGGGGTCCTCACAGCCCAGCCTGAACCCTGCCAGCCCTGTGCCTGCCGCCCTCCCCAGGGCCTGGAGGAGGCAGGCAGATGGGTCGCTGCAGCCTGCCAACAACTGAAATTGATCGAAATTAACCGCAATTTACCTGCCACGTTGTTCTTGGCGTTTCAGGCCCCTGGTAGCACCTAGAGTTTCAGAACTATCCCATGAGACAGGTTTTGCCAGTGCAGCAGCTGTCCAGGTGGGCAGGGGGTCCCCAGGGCCTCCTGCTCTACCCTCTCCCCCGATGTCCTTCTGAGGTGTTACACCGTTGGAAAAGGGACAGGCCACAAAGGTGCCTGGCACAGGGACTCCAGGGGGTGACATTGGTGTTTGCCTGTGCATGATGGGCTGTGTGACCGACCAGCCTGTGAGACTGGCTGTGCCAGGTAGGGGTGGGTGATAAGGGCTAAGTGACACGCACAGGCGTGCGTGTGTGTGCGCACCAGAGGGTGTTTGAGCAGCTGGCAGTGTGTGCTCTGCATGTGCACCTGTGACTACACCTGGGCATGTGCACCCCCGTGGGTGCACCTCCAGCCATGTGGCTCTGTAACGAAATGGCACCTGTGCCTCTGCAGGGGCCAGCCTCTGCGAATTCGTACATCTCTGTGTGCATGCCTCCGTCAGTGTGTGTGCCTCCGTGGGTGTGCGGCTTTGTGAGTGTGTGCCTTCAAGAGTGTGCGCCTCCGTGAGTGTGCACCTCCGTGAGGTGCCCGTGGCTGCACCTCTGGGGCTGTCCACGGTGGCGAGCCCCTTGGGATGCCTATGGTCCGGGCTTCCTGACTGTCCTCCTTTCCAGGACTCGTACCTGCTCGACTACTTCCTCTTTCTGAACCACTACTTCGAGGCGGGGGCCCCGGTCTACTTCGTCACCACTGGGGGCTACAACTTCTCCAGCAAGGCGGGCATGGACGCAATCTGCTCCAGCTCCGGCTGTGACAGCTTCTCCCTCACCCAGAAGATCCAGTATGCCGTCGAGTTTCCCGAGCAGTGAGTGTCCCGTCCCTGCCCCAGTCCATGCCCCTCCCTCCTGTTCCTGTCCCGCCCCACCTGCTGCCATGTGCCTGGGGGACCCAGGGTGGGGGTCAGGCCACGAGAAGGACCCACCACTGGCCTGTCTGGTCCTGCCCCCTGACCCCTTGCCCCCCCCCCCCCCCCCGGCCCTGACCCCCAGGTCTTACTTGGCCATCCCCGCCTCCTCCTGGGTGGATGACTTCATCGACTGGCTGACACCGTCCTCCTGCTGCCGCCTTTATGCCTTTGGCCCCCATAAGGACGAGTTCTGCCCCTCCACCGTCAGTGAGTGCCAGGCCTCTGGGGGTTCATGGCTCCCACAGCTTGGGGAAACTGAGGCGAGAGAAAGGAGACAACTGGTGAGGTTTCCTTAGCCCCTCACAGCCTCCTACAGGGTCGGCAGGGGCGGGGCACAGGCTCGGCGTGCATGTGCAGGTGACCAGGCCTCATAGCTGGGTGCCCTGCCGGACTGCCGGGCACTCACACACTCGCGTTTCCCCTGGGCACACACATGGGGAGCGGGCAGCGGAGTGGGGAGGCCCCGCGGGCTGTCTCTCTGCTCCAGACTTCCCTTTCCCACCTGCCTCAGTCGTGGGCAGTTTCCGGGAGGGAGAGAAGCCCCCCCAGTTAGAGAGAAACGCAAAGCGCACTCAGGCATGTGGGCGTGGGGCAAGCGCCCCGGTGTGAGGGGCGCAGAGTGGCAGGAGGGGCAGCACAGGGCGGCCGGGCCCTGGGGGCCGCTGCCTGCAGCCCCTGCTCCATCTGCAGCCTCGTTGGCCTGCATCAAGAACTGCATCAGCTTCACCTTCGGGACCGTGCGGCCATCAGTGGACCAGTTCAACAAGTACCTTCCCTGGTTCCTCAGCGACCCTCCCAACATCAAATGTCCCAAAGGGTAGGCCTGGGCGGGGCGTCCCTAGGGAGGAGGGGAGCGCAGAGGGGTGGGAGGCCAGCGCAAGGGGCCTGGGGGGTCTGGTCCTCAGCCAACCCTCTATTCTGCCCACCCCCAGGGGTCTGGCAGCTTACAACACCTCGGTGGACTTGGGCCCTGATGGCCAGATTTTAGGTAAGCGCGGCCTCTTGTGGCAGGAGAGCTTCAAGTCAGCGGCTCCAGGGCCCATGGGCCCCAGGGACGGACCTCCATGTTGCACTTTCTCCCCTTCCTCCTTCATGGGGGCTCCTAGCTATGTCCTTGGAGGTCAGAGGTCGGAGGTTGTGGTTACCCAGCTCCTGGTCCTCACTTCATTCCCGTCTGCCCTGCTTCCACCTCCACACCCCGAGCTCGCAGAGCAGCACCAGGGCCCATGGGCAGACCCCTGAGGCCCCACCGGGCAGAGGCAGGGCTGGCTCAGTCTCACCCAGCTGCGGGGACCGCAGGGCTTGTGCCAAACCAGCCGCAGGCCCTTCGCCCAGAGTTTATCACGGATCCCCAATGGTGGCAACAGGGGCCCGAACCCAGGCCCCCCAGGGTCCTGGGGCGCCCAGGGCTGGCTCTGACCTCTGCCTTGTGCTCCCGCTGGCACCAGCCTCGCGCTTCATGGCCTACCACAAGCCCCTGAAGAACTCGAAGGATTTCACGGAGGCCCTGAGGGCAGCTCGGGCGCTGGCAGCCAACATCACCGCCGACCTTCGGAAGGTGCCAGGCACCGACCCGGCCTTCGAGGTCTTCCCCTACACGTGAGGCTGGGGCGGCGGCCGCAGGGCGGGCCGGGGAGGGCCTCCTGTGACGGGTGTGGGAGGCCGTGTGCCCAGTGACCAGGTGACCATGCCATCCCTGCAGGGTCACCAACGTGTTCTACGAGCAGTACCTGACCGTGGTGCCTGAGGGGCTCTTCATGCTCAGCCTCTGCCTGGTGCCCACCTTCGCTGTCTGCTGCCTCCTGCTGGGCATGGACCTGCGCTCCGGCCTCCTCAACCTCTTCTCCATCATCATGGTCCTGGTGGACACCGTGGGCTTCATGGCCCTTTGGGGCATCAGCTACAACGCCGTGTCCCTCATCAACCTGGTCACGGTAACCGCCCGGCACGGCCTCGCAGGGCGTGCCCCACTCTCTCTAGGGTCTGAATTCTGCCCTCTGACCTTGGCGTGGGCCCCACCCTGGCCCTCCCCAGGCTGACGCCCCCTGCCCGCAGGCGGTGGGCATCTCGGTGGAGTTCGTGTCCCACATCACCCGCTCCTTTGCGGTCAGCACCAAGCCCACCCGGCTGGAGAGGGCCAAGGAGGCCACCGTCTCCATGGGCAGTGCGGTGAGTGGCTGGGTGGCTGTGGGATGCCCTCTGCTGGCTGCCCTGTGTCCAGCCTGACACCTGCCTGCGACCCCTAGGTATTTGCCGGAGTGGCCATGACCAACCTGCCTGGTATCCTCGTTCTGGGCTTGGCGAAGGCCCAGCTCATCCAGATCTTCTTCTTCCGGCTCAACCTGCTCATCACCCTGCTGGGCCTGCTGCACGGCCTGGTCTTCCTGCCTGTCGCCCTCAGCTACCTGGGTGCGTGATGGCATGCCCAGGGAGGGGCCGCTGTGCCAGCAGAGCAGGGAGTGCTCCTGTCTGCTGGGGGCAGGGTGGTGACCTTGCTCCCCTGGGTCTGTCCTTCTGCAGGGCCTGATGTCAACCCAGCTCTGGTGCTGGAGCAAAAGCGGGCAGCAGAGGTGGCTGCAGCCAGGACGGCTGCCTGCCTGAAGCACTCCTCCCCGACCTGCCTGGCCAATGGCACCTACATCAATGGCAGCTTCGAACATCCCGCGGAGAACGCAGGCGCAGGTGCTGGCAGCGGCCCCCTGCGCCAGTGAGGAGAGCCCCATCCAGGCTCCAGAGGCGTGAGGGCTCCCATGGGGACCCTGACCCATCTTCCCCTCAGGGCCTGGGAGAGGCTGTCCCTGTGGGAGTGCCCACGCTGGGACTCCTTCTGGCCACCAGGTGCCCTAAGGCCCCCCACCCTGGCGGCAGGCCCCTGGTTTCCAGGTCATGCAAGCCTCGCGGCACAGGCTCGCCTCCTCCTTCCTGGGACCTGGCTCTCGGGGCCCAGAGAGAGGCACGCACATTGGTTGCAGCTCAGAGCAGCTGCCCACTTCCTGTGAGCCTCCCCACCCCTCCTCACCCACACTTTAGCGACCCTGAGCACACAGGGCAGGGCTCCACCCCACAGGAGGCCCAGAAGGGGTTTCCTGCTGCTGGGGGTCGCAGAATGTTCTGGAAAACAGTCTGGTCATGGATGGACCCCGCTAGGAAATGCCGTTCAGTCTGGCCTTTGGCTCCAATGACTGTTACGGTTGTTGCCGCCGGTGGAGCCGCTCGTGGGTCGGCCAGGTGCTGAGCTCCTGGGGCCGAGCTGCCCACCCCCAGTTCTGCGCCTCAGAGCAGCCCCGACTGGAGCCTCCTCCGAGAAGCAGGCCCAGGTGTGCGCCTGCTCAGGGCCATGCGCGCCGGCGCTTAATAAATGGCTGTGGGGTTTATGTCACATGTCCTATTCTGGCTGCCTCTGGGCTTAAGACACTTTTTGTAAGTTACACAAATGACACCTGCGTGGGAGTGTGACTTAGGGGATATTAGTCTGTGTTTTTCCCTCCCCCTTTTCAAGAAAGGAGCCAGGCCCTTCCTTGGAAGTGCCTTCAGGAGCAGCCCCACAGCGGCCCGCTTTCCGGGAGCAGCCCGTGAGGGAGGGGACACCCAGACAGCCGGCTGGAGAAGCAAGGTGCCCGTGGGGAGGGAGGGACGCCCTGTACACAGCAGCGGCCCCCAGGAAGGTCCTGTGCAGGGACAGGGGTCAGAGTGCCAAGCACCAAGGCATTCCAGACCTTCCTCCAGAACGTTCTGCTGCGCTTGGGCTCCAGCCCCATCCCTTCTTTCGTTGTGAGGGTTTGCTGAGGAGCTGCTGTGACCACGTGTAACGGGAGGACACGCCAAGCAGACGTGTTTGCATGGGCCCACGTGACACCGAGTGTCCCAGCACGTGAACAAACACACTTTCGTCTGTCAGCTGCCCCGCTAGTAGGCAAGCAGCGGGTCCCACTGCTGTTCCACTGTAGGCCCACAAGCACTTACTTGGAATTCCAGAGTCCCAAGAGTCTGAAAAACTGGGTCATCATTATTTTCCTCTGTGAATTTGGGACAAACTCAGTTGGTGGTTGTGTCTGTTGATCCTCTTCACTAACAGGCTTTCCACAGCCTTCTGCCCACGTGGCGTGAATAGCACATCAGCGCATCAGCGAGTTTGGTGACCGGCTGCCACCCACGCTAGGGCCTCCTGGACGATGGGGTAGTAGGCTGATGGGGCCTAATCTCTAAAGTGGTGTGAGGGTCAGGGGTCAGGTTACCTTCCCAAAACACATTCCACACTCTGAACTTCAACTCACCTCTGGGGTTGCAGAGACGCCCCGAGGCCCCGTGTGACATTCGCATGCGTGTTTGCCTCCTGTTTGCGTGTGAGAGAGCCACGGGCAGGCACAGGCGGCCGGCAGCCGGCTGTGGGCGGGGCTCTCTCCAGGGCCTGGCACACAGAGCCTCCTCTCGCTTTTTGGGGGAAGGGTAGCATGATGGATGATGATCACGTTTGAAATACATTAAAAACATTTTTTAGCACAGTCTTGGATTTATAAAACATTGCAAAGATAGGACAGAATTCCTACACCTGCCACGCCCAGCCCACCCTGCTGACACGTGGCGCGAGTGTAGGACATTCGTCAGCGTGCAATCAGCGAACCGACAGTGACAAGTCCTGACCGAAGCCCTTACTTCATTTGCACTCCCCCGGTTTTCCCCTCGAGGCCTTTTCCTGTTGCAGGGCCCTGCTCAGGACACCACGTGATGTGCAGGCGTCACGTCTCCGGGGACTCCTGGGGGGGGTGACAGTGTGTCCAACTGCTTTTGACCACCTGACAATTTGGAAGGCTGCTCAGGTGTCCCTCCCATGGGGTTTCTCCGCTGTTTCTCTCCTGGTGGGACAGGGTTGATGGGCTTTGGGGAGGAAAACCACAGGGATGGAGTGACTGTCTCAGCTCATGGTGGCGAGGGTGCGCATTGTCACCGTGTCGGTCACCTGGCCAAGGCTGTGTCTGTCAGGAGTCTCCTCCCTACGATGCTCTTCCCCCCTTGTCTAGGCTGTGCTCCTTGGGGGGAAGCCCCTGTGCACAGCCCGCACTTAGGGCTGGGCAGCCTTGTTCCTGCTCGTGGAAGGCGGAGCTCCCGCATTCTGAATGCACTGTTTATACGAGTGTCACTGTGGACACCTGGATCCTCATTTTGTGCTTTGGGTGATGATAGAGAACCACCTTGTTTGCTTCATTAATTTGTTAAATTGTTCCAGCTGTGGCCATTGGAAGCTCTTTCAGTTGGCTCCTGGGTCCCATTGTCATATGCTCGTCATGGTGAGGTCTTTTTTCCTTTTTGAGCACGCCCTTACTTCCTGGCACTATGAGAAGGTCCCCTAGAAGACCTAGAAGCAGCCATTTCTCCAAGGAGTCCTGGTCCCTTTTCTGCACGTGGAATTGGAAACCAGGGTCCGGGTGCTCGGTATGCACATTGCTACTGGGGAGTCATTGCTTCTGAGCTCCCTCAGCGGGGAGAGCAAGGAAATGTGTGTGAACACATGTGGCAACGAATGTAAACACTTCCACAGGCAGCCACCCACGTGAAGGCCAAGCCAAACAGCTCATTGTGATGCCTGCTCTAACCCACCACGGGGATCACCCCCGGCTCCGCCTTCCTTCTTACCTGCAAACACCCACCCTGCAGTCGGGAATCTGGCCACACCCTCATGCCACCTGTCTGTTCGTTTCCACTGTGGGCAGGAAGAATTTGTGGGAACAACTTGGAATGAAGTGTCTCTGTACAGTTCCTTCTCCAATTAGTGCTAGGACTTCACTCACGTCCAAGGTCACCTGGGTCAGCATCTCCCTTCAGCGAGCCTGGTTCACACATTTGTAATACAGTCAGACCGTTTTGTCATTCTGCACTCTACTCTCTTAGGTGGTTTTTAAAAACATGCATCCATCGAGTGTCTCTGTGTGCTGTAGTGTCTCTGGCTCCGACACTACCATCCAGGTGTCCCTCACTGACACCACACCGAACAGGTCCAGGGCCCTCCCTGTGCTTTGCCCATTTAACCTGTTACAGTGTGTGTGGGGGGGAACCTCAGTTCTTCTTGCTAACACAGTAAAGAATTACAGATCAGCAAGTCTGTTAGCGTGCAAGCAGGGTTTATTCGTGATACGTTCGCATGGACGAGAACAGGCCATGCCCAGGTCAGGGGTGGAGAGACGGGAGGTATAGGTTCAGGGCAGGGTAAGGACTGCAAGACCCTCAGGTCCTTTGTCCTAGGGATTGCTATAGTTGGTGGGACGGGGGAGAAGTTACAGATTGATTGACAGGTAAAGGTGGTGCCAGCTTTCCCCAGGAGACGTGACTACCCAGACGTAGGTATGTGTGGGGTCTCTTAGCCCCAAGCCGTATCTTGCGCCAGATCCCATTTGTTCATCTTGTAAAACAGGTGAATGACAAGAGGCAGTTAAAGTTGAGGCAGTTGCCCAAGGTTATTTACAGGCCTTTTCTGTAAGCACTAGGGACCCCGTAAAACGGATAGTGACCAGAGACAGGCAATTAACCAAAGTTATGTATGGGTGTTTTCCTTTGGGCACTGTGGACCGCCCCCCACTCCCCTTCCAGGCCTTGGGGTGACTACACAGTCTCAAAGGCTTTTTCTCCCCAGAGAGCAGAAGGATGTAAGGGCTCCCCTCTTCCATGTCAGCATGGCATTTCTGATGATGTCCGGAACACCTGGCAATCTTATGCCACCAGGCGAGGGACTGTTGAGTCAGTGGGTGAGACGAGTCACCCTCCTTCTCCCTGCCTCGGTTTGCTGTCTATACCACCGAACAAACCTGCCTCACACCCACCGCGGGCAATCGCCGGCCTGTCCCAGTTTCTACAGTTTGCCCTTTCCGAATGTGACATTGCATGGCAGCCTTTTCGGACTGGCTTCTCTTAGCGGTGGGCGTTTAGGATCAAGCGCTGAGGTTCTGCTGCTGGCCAGCGCATCCCTTCCCACGGACGCGTTCCCCGACACGATGTACGCAGTCTGTTTATCCTCGCTGCTCTGGGCACACGCGTGGGCGCTTACCCACGCAGCTCTGGGCACACGCGTGGGCGCGCGCTCTGTGCGCGGGCACGCACTCCGCGGCGACGGCAAAGCAGCGCCCTGGGGGACGCGCGCACCTGTTCCCTCTGACCCACCGGCGCACACAGGGGCTCCGGACGCGGACCAAGGGACAACCCCGGATCGCGTGCCGCCGCCGCCCACGCTCTTCCGCCCGTTTCCAACATGGCCACGAGGAGTCCTCAATCGCGCAGGACCGGGCCCTCTGCAGTCTAGTAGCCGCTTCTAGTAGCCGCTCAAGTCCGCTCGTCGGCGAGGCCGCCCGGGGAAGCCGGCGGGCGGAGGGGGCGGGGCCAGCGGCGAGGCCGCCGGAGTGACGACGACCGGCCGCGGGCCCCAGCGAGGGCGGACCCAAGTTTCCCGGGCCCGCCCGCGGCGGAGCCGTTACCGCGGCGCGCCGGAAGTGGCCGTGGGCCGGCGTCCTGGCCGCGCCTGCAGACAGCGAACACCAGTCCGGTCGGCGACGCCATGGAGCCCGGGGCAGCCGAGCTGTACGACCAGGCCCTGCTGGGCATCTTGCAGCACGTGGGCAACGTCCAGGACTTCCTGCGCGTGCTCTTCGGCTTCCTCTACCGCAAGACCGACTTCTACCGCCTGCTGCGCCACCCCTCCGATCGCATGGGCTTCCCGCCGGGGGCCGCGCAGGCGCTGGTGCTGCAGGTGACGCGGGCCGGGCCGCCGGACCCCGCTTTCCGGAGCCCCATTTCCCGGAGCCCAGGCCCGCGCGATCTCGACCCCGTCCCTCCCTGCGTCCCGGGCCTCAGGTTCCCCTTGGCTCTTCCCCGGACCGTCTCCTGGCGCCGCGAGTGCGGGGAGACGCGGGTTACGGCGGATCGAGTTGCTCCTCCGCGAGAGCAGGGCTGGCTCTCGGCAGCCCGGTGACGCCGGCGGCGCTTGGGTGTCAGAAGTGGCGCAGCGCCCGCGGCAGTGCCAGGGCTGCCGGTCGGGGATGGAAAATCGGACGTGCGCGGCCCCGAGTCGCGGGCAGGAGGTGGCAGGGAGGCGGGGGACTGACGGGTGCGGCCCCCTTGCTTTCGATGTGACGTGCTAGGTCAGAGAGGGTGCGTTGGAGCGTCTGTCTGGCTGTCCCAGGTTAAGTCGATTGTGTTTTGAGGTCCGGTCCCTGCTCATTCACCAAGCTGTCAGAGTGCCTTGAAAGGTAGCAGGTATTACCACCCTCAGTGGATGTTTAGGTCTCGGCCTCTGCGTGACACTTGTTACAGTCGAGATGATAAAACACCTTACAACAGAGAACTGTGCAAGGCCCCTTACAGGACAGGGAAGGGAGTGGGTTTGGAAACCAGAGGTTTTGTGGGTGGTAGGGCGGCAGTGGGATTGAAAGCAGGCACTCAGCCTAGCATTGAGCCTGCAGGAGCCTGGGAAGCTAGAAATGCTGGCGACACCTCCCACGGTTCCCCAGCACTTTACAGTTGGTGCCTGCCGGGAGAGACAGGTGTGCGGGGTTCAGCTGCCCAAGGGGATACAGAGGGTGGAGTGGGGTCTCAGTGCGGGAGCTTAAGGCTGTTCCTCATCCTGTCCCCAAGTGACACCCCGGGGGAGGGGTCCCAGTAGGCCCTTGTGGCAGTTTGATGTTAGGATGGCAAAAAGTCTGTGTGGTTTTTGCCGTAAAATAAAAGACATGTTTCTCATTTTCACCAATAACTGTACTGATTTGGATATTTTGGGTATGTTGACTGTCTCCTGTGTGGTGTAATGTTGAGCGTTCTCAGTTTGATCGCTGTCAACTTCACCTGGTCCACCCAACCGCGGAGCATCGTCCAGGGAGAAAACTCCAGCACGAAACTTTGCAAACCACTTTTGACATGTTCGATCAGTCACCTTCTCCGTGCACTGCACAAATTTTTGCATTTCAGTTGAGTTTTTACCTTTCTTGAAATATTAAAGCATAATATGCCGAAAATGTTGCGTATTTTTTCTACCTTCAATACTAAAATGGCTGCTCAAAAACTCACCAATTTTTATAAGCTTTTAAAAAATGCATACTGATATGACAGCTGTCACAATACAATCTAACAAAGTTGTTTCGAATGAAGTTACAGACAACCAAGTGGTACTGGAGCCATCATACGGCAAAAACTAAGCGAACTTTTTGGCTGGCCCAATACTTGTCCCTGTGAATTAGCTGCGACCGAATTTTATATGGCAGGTGAGGGTGCAGGTTCAGCAAGGTGAGGGGATCCCACTGAACTCGCCACTTTTGTGATTCCAGCTCTTTCTGGTCCCTGATTTATCCATTCGATAGCAGAGTGGGAACCCTGTACCTAGGGTGATGGTGGCTTGCAGAAAAGAGGAGAAGGGTGCAGCTCCTGACCACCTGGGACGTCCTAGTTACCATGGCGAGATGTCACCTTACGTAACCCTAACACACCCCGAACGGTGGGTTGGTGCCCATGTTTTTTTACAGAGTAACTGACAGGTAACTCATTTGTCTGGTATCAGTTCACAGAGCGCCTGCTCTGTTCCAGGCACCCTTCCAGGTTAAGACTTGGTGACCCATTTAACAAAGTGGGCCGAGGGAGGGGAAGGATGAACCCGATAACCGCAGGTTTCAAACTCGGGGGGCTGGAATAAGCAACACTGCATTAACTGCACTGCCCCTCGAATTTAGGGGAAGGGGCCTGGTTTGGGGCGAGTTGGATTTGCGATCGCAGACAGCGGCTCCTACCCAGCCTCACGTGACAGCGGGTCACCAGAGCGGTCATGCAGTCACTGTGAGGTGCACAGAGGCCACATCGCTGGGTCGCATGCGCCAACGTGACACGTCTGTCCCCGGCACTTCAGTAACGAATAAAAGGCGTGTAGTCAGGCTGAGGGACTTGGTGCTGCACAGCGCCAAGGAGGGGGTCCTCCTGACCCCACCCTGCTCTTTGCCCTTGACTCGACGGCAGGAGACCTCTTCCCACGGATGCTGCACCCGAGGTGGGGTACCTTCCGGGCAAAGAGGGTTTGGACAGGAGGGTTGGAACTCGAAAGCTCTCCAGAGGGGTTGGGGGCTGGTGTAAGACTCCGCCAACCTTCCCCCGCCTCTGAGGCCTCGCAGCCTGAGGAGCAGCTTGAAGGACCCCCTGGGGAAGGCACCTGCCTTTCCGTGGCCTTCTCGTGCGCTCGGACAGGAGCCAGCACGGCCTGACACGCCACTCATTTCAGGTGGCAGTCCGTGTGTCCTGGCGTCTTTGACCAGCCTGTGCAGGAGCCCAGCCAGGAGAGCCTGCTCCTTCTGTCCCTCCCTGAGCTCCCGGGCAGTCCTGGCATGTCACCTTCGGGAGAAAGTGGCTGGGAGGTCACGCTGGTGCAGCCGCACGGTGCTGCAGTTCTGGAGTGAGGGAGAGGCCCCGTGTCAGGGCTTATTGTGGCGACTTTCCGTGGTGCTCGGAGGGCGAGCTGGGGCGTCAGGAGGTCGGGCGGACAGCCCTGGGCCAAGCATTTGGGTCAGTGTTGTGTTGGAGGGTGCCGGCAGGCTGTCTGCAGTCGAAATGGGCCTGGTGTCGTCTCCAGGTTTTGGGACTTCATTCTCCTCTGCCTACCTCTTTCAGTGACTGTGTGGGCCAGACCTTTCAGCTCCCCAGTGTGCAGTGCAGGGGTGAGGCTGCTCCCACCCGCAGGACCGTGCCCCCCCAAAATGGGGTTCCTGAGGGAGGTGGGCCGTTCGTGGAAGGTCTGATTCTGGCCCCTCTTTCCATGATCCGTCTTCAGCTTGCTCTCCCGGAAACGAGCATTGCAGCCCCCACCCCCACGGCCCAGTGGGTGTGTGCCGCTGCCTGTCCTGTCCACTGTCCCCCATGGGTAGGTCCGTCAGACCGGGTGGAGCCCTGCGGGGGGGAGCTGTCAGTGGTGTCTGGTTCCTCCTGCCCTGCGTGCGTGGGGCTGAATTCCGCAGCTGCCTGCTGCTGCTGTGGAGCAGGAAGGTCAGCTGGGTTCCACCTTCCCTCTGCTGCCAGAGTCGTCGGTGCCTTCCCCTCGCTCAGTCCCGCGGCAATGTGCTGTCTGCTTCGCTGACAGACGGGGCAGGAGGACGGAGGCAGGCGAGATCATGGGTTGTGCCTCCTGAGACGGAGCGCTGGGCCCGTGTGAGCCTGGGCTGGTCAGGCGGCGCTTCTGTGGAACTGGAGCTCCCCTGTTACTGGGCTCTCGAAGGCAGCTCGGCCGAGTCCAGTGCGTTGCCATCTGCGATGGGGGTGTTGCTCCCATGGGCTGTTCCTCTGTGTCCTGGTGGGTGTTGCTTCATGTCTGTGGCTCACTGCTGCATCGCTGTTTGCTCTCAGGTGTTCCAGAACTTTGACCGCATGGCCCGTCAGGACGATGAAGAGAGGAGGAAGGAGCTGGAGGAGAGAATGAGGAGAGAGGAGGAGGCGGCGGCAGCGGCAGCAGAGGCAGCGGAGCGGGAGCCAGTCCCTGCCCCAGTGCAGGAGGTGGAGGTCAACTCCACCACGGCCACAGCTGCGGATGGGCCTGTGGAGCCTCCTGGCCAGCTGGGCGCCATGCAGGAGGCGGCCCTGGGCTCCCGGGAAGACGCAGAGCCACCGGGCTCCGACACGGCTGCTGCCCAGGCCTCGAGGGAACCCCCGGCTCCTCCCAAGTGAGACCTCCTTCTTTTTTGCTGGCATGCGGGTGGGTGGTGTGGGGTGGCTCTGACTTGGTGGCAGCAGCTGTCCAGCATTTACTAGGCTCCTCGTGTTTGTGGGGTGCTTGGCAGGATGTCGCTCACCCCGGTAGGAGGGCTGTGGTGAGCAGGGGACAGCCGCATCTGCGAGGATGGCGGGACAGCAGAGCTGTGTTGTGGGGGCTCAGGCAGCAGTTGTGGGGTGTGTGAGGCCGCGCAACGCGGGACGGCGAGTTGTGCATATCGGGCTCCAGTGGAGGAAGGGCGCAGTGGGGCCTGGGGTCTTCAGGGGGCTGGGCGCAGGGCAGGGATCCCGGGGACTCCCTGCCTGAAGAAGCTCGACAGGCAGGGCCCGGGATGGTTGCTGGGAGGAGCCTGCCAGCTGCACTTGTCCCAGAGCCACTTGGTGGGCCCCCCTTGCTGAGGACATCGCCCTGTCTCTTGAGGCTCTCTGGGCTTCTGAGGGTCAAGCGTGTGTGGTTGTGTCTGCACGGGACTGGTCCCTGCGCCGGCCATGACAAGTCTCGTCCTCATTAGCTGCCACAGCCAGAGCTCCCCCTGTGTGGTGCTTGTGGGTTCGTGCTGCCGGAGGTTTTGAGTCTCTGAATTTCAGGCTTTCCCCGTCGTCTCCCCTCTCTGAGGTCCTGTCTTCAGACGCACTCCCACCTGCTGCAGCGTTCCACGGCCCCCCACCCGCCATTGCACAGCTTCCTGCAGGGGGCGCTCCCTTGGGCTCCTGGGGCTTCACTGTCCACCCTCGGGTCCCCTCTGCATCGTCCTGTGTGTCTGACAGCTGTTTCATGTCCCCATCAGCTCTGTCATCTCTTGGTTTGCTTCTGGTGGCTGCATTGTCTCCTGTTTTGGGCCACGTTTCCCTGCCTCGTCCCGCGCCTGGTAACTTTTCGTTGGATGCTACACATTGTGAATGTCCACTTGTGTCTGGATTTCAGTTTTTCCTTTAAGGCCCGTTGAGTTTTGTTCTTGCAGGCAGTTCGCTTACTCGCTCTTGTAGAAGCCGGTGGTCAAGCCTTGCAGGGGGCACGTCTGGAACCCTTCTCTACTGGGCCGGTCGTCCCTGCTTTTGAGGTGTGGCCTCGGTGGGCACGCTGAAGCTTCAGCTGCTCCACATGGCCCCTGTGGTCTGGGTGGTGGAAATGCGGACCTGCTGTGCCCTTGGTGGGCCCCGGGTACCGTGCAAGGCTGCCCGTGCCCCCCTCTTCCAGGAGCCTTTCCCTAAAATAACGATGGACACCAGAGTGAAGACTGAATGTGCACTTGCTCGCTTCTGCTTCATTTATTCCAGCATTACTCACATCAGCAAAATTTCCATTAAGAGAATGGTGTCATACATTTGTATAATGTTTTGTTGGTTTTTAAAAAAGATTTTATTTATTTATTTTGGGCAGAGTGGAAGGGAGGGAGAAAGAGAAGGAGAGAGACATCAATGTGTGGTTGCCTCTCGCTTGCCCCCTATTGGGGACCTGGCCCGGCCCACAACCCAGGCATGTGCCCTGACTGGGAATCGAACCATCAACCCTTTGTTTCACAGGCCAGCGCTCAATCCACTGAGCCACACCAGCCGGGGCTGTTTTGTTGTTTTTTTATTGCTTACTGACTGACTCGTAGTGGGGAGAGAGTGAGAGAGAAGGAAACAGGTCTTCTGTTCTACATACTGGTGCAACACGGGTTGGTTCCTGTCTGTGCCCTGACCAGGGATCACACCCACAGCCTGGGCTTGTGGGGATGACGCTCTAGCCAACAGAGCCACCCGACCAGGGCTGCAGAGTATGTTTTCATTTATAATAATAACGTGTAGATTTTTACACACAAACCATGTATGTAGCATTTGGGGGTGATTTGGGAGATACTTGAAGGACACTTTAATTTGAGCTACACCCCCCAGCTGCCAGCCCAGGGCATGAAAAGCGCCCTGTGTTGTTCCTTGGAGCCCAGCCAGGCTGGGCACGCGAGGGGGCGTCTGAGGGAGTGCTCCCTCCCAACCATGGCACCGACCTGCCGACCCTTAACCTGCGCCCCGAGCTGGGCAGGTGCTGCAGTACACCCTGCAGCCGGCAGGTGTCGCTGTCGCCGGCGCGGGGATGCCACAGAAATCTAGGATGGCTGGACCTCTCTGGCTTTGGCCTTTATAAATCAAAATGGAATTCTTTAAAAAAAAAAGCAGATGAAAGAAAAACGTAGCACTGAGAGTGGATCATCGCCCTGGCGCTGGGCCTGGGTGAGAGATGGCGCTCGGGCGCCAGGAGGAGAACCGCATTTCCAGAGCCGTCAGAGAGACTGTGCGAAGCTGCTCGACCTGCGTCCTGGGGATGCTTTCTGCCGCCCTGCGCACCAGCCGGGGCCTCTCCCCGCTGGAAGACAGCGTGTGCCGCACAGAGGATGTTTTAGGTCGAATCTAGCCACCAGTGCGAGCAGATGGACCGCCACAGCTAACCCCACACTATTGCTACCGCCTGGCCCCGCCCTCCTGTCACTCATCAGCGCCTCAGTGTCTAGTTTTCTTGAGACATCCGGCCTGAGAAAGAGCGATAAAGGTTTGTGAAATCTGCACACACAGCTGCAGCTGTGCAGAGCCCGTGGCTCACCCTCTAGTTCTCCTGCATGGCCTTGGAATGGCTTTGTTCATCCGGTGCGTGTCTGGTGTTGCCGCCTGCGTTTTGCTGGCTGGTGTAGCGAGCTGGCTGGGCGTTTAGGGCAGAGTCACGAGAGTGAGTAATGGGCATGAGTGCCCCTCAGGGCACCGTGGCCCTTATTCTGCGACACCTTTGTGCTTTGCGCAGGTTTTCACGTTTGTCCCTGACTTTCCTGTGGTGCGTGCTGCGCTGCACGTGTGGGGAGCAGTGGCAGGGGCCTGTCTGCCTGTGGCCCTCCTCCCCACGCTGCCCCCGGGCCACGGCTCACACAGGAGCGGCCGCCCATCGCTTTGGCCCTTGGCGTTGCCTTTGACTGGCCTGGGCGCGGCCCCTGGGAGCTGAGAAGCTCTGCTTTCCAGGGGACTCTGACTGAAGCCAGGACCTCCCGACAGCCTTGAGACCCCCAGCCCCCACCCGAGTGGCTGTCTCATCGCCTGGGGGAGTCCCGTGGGGAGTCCGACTGGGCTGGCCCCGGTCTGGCGCCCTCACCAGGATGCCCAGGGAGGGTGCTGCGCGCGTTTCCTAGAGCACGTGAGTGACTGTCTGCTGGCCGGCTTCCCCCGCAGGGGTTGCCGGGTCACGGGGTCTGGCCGAGTCATTCAGGTGGGTGGTGGCCAGGCAGTGACCGTGGGCGCCCGGCCCACCTGGGTGCCGGCCCGCGGCCCTGGCCTATTCCCGGCTGCTGTTGACCTTCGCCTTGCTGGCTTTGTTCGGAATGCTGTCACTGTGTCTGCTGGACTCTGAGCGGCGGAGTGGGAGTTCCTGTATTTTTTCTTTTACTCTGTCTGTGTTGTGTGTCTCTGTGTTGGCCATTCTTTAGTCCAGCCTGCATTTCCCCTCCCCCAGGCTTTTCTTGGAAATTAGCTTTTCCATATGAAAATTCTGTTGAAATTTTCATTGGGAATACATTAAGTTTATGTTTTGAACTGGAATTAACGCCTGTACATCGAGCCTTTCCGTCTAAGAACAGGGTATGTCTGATTTACCCAAGTCCTGTGCGTAGCCCTGCAGAGCCCAGCGGTTTCAGCCAGTGCGTCCTGCACACCAGCGCCCTCTCATGGGCACCTGAGAGCCTCTCAGTTGATTCCCTTAGATTTCTAACAACATAGGCTATTTAGTATTTATTGTCGTATTTTAGTAACAACAACGTTTAGGAATAAACGATACCCATTTTTTAATATTCAGAACCTTACCTATAGCTGCGGCTTGCTCGGCTGCGGCTTTGGCTGCAGGGCGTCCGAGAAGTGGGGAACTGGGCGGTCGAGCCAGGAGGCTATTGGTACTCACAGTTCCCCAGGTCTGTTTATTTTGTGCTCTTTGAAAACACTTTCCAGTTTTAGATAATCCAGGTCTACAAAAAAAAAGAAGTTGCAAGAATAGTACAAAGAACCCTCAGACACCCCACTGCCAGTGTCCCCAGATGTTGACCCTCTGTGACCACAGACTGCCGTGGACCCCATGCTACCAGAGCCCTTCCTCCCCGGGCAGGTGTGACCCCCGTCGTCCCTGTGTTAGGTCCCGTCTCCTCGGCCTGGTCCCTCGTGGTCTTGGCACTCACGGAGGCCTGACTTTTTTCTTGGCGGACTGCCCAGCATGTGGTTTGTGTGATGTTTCCTGTGGCCGAAGAGTCACGGTTCCTCTTTTGTAAACTACTGAGTGTCTAGTGGGGAGGCACTTTGAGACTCTGTAAACATTGTTTCCACTGGCGGGGGCCCTTGTGGGGGCAGCTCCTGCTGCGGAGGCTGTGTTCACCCTTCCCTCCGCGTTGGGACTGTGCCGTGAGGAAGGGCTCCCACACTCCGTGTCCACACGATGCATGTGCCTGTGCGTCCCCGCGGGTGCTTGCTCCAGCTCGACCCACTGCCCTCGATTTGTTGCCCAGGGCGCCCCTCCACGGGGACCTGTCCCGTGCCGCCGTCTTCGCCCTTTCCCGAGCCCAGCCCTGCGGCCGTCCTCTCTCACCCAGCCTGTCCCTGACTGGTTGGAACCGGGACCCGAGCACCAGCGGTTGCCACTGGTCTCCTGGCTCCGGGCCTGCCTGGGGCCCATCTCCAAACCCATCCTGCTCCTCCCTGCACATCCCGAGTTCAGCCTTCTCTCCCTGTGACAAGTGTGCGGTATGGACTCGGAGCCGGAGCTCTGGGGCCAGAGCCCTGCCTCGAGCTCTGCCTCCGGGGCTGCTCGGCTGTGTGTGAGGTGGGGATGAGGACCCTTAGCTTGAGGGCGGAGTGGGGTGACAGGAAAGTGCGGCTGCGGCGGTCAGTGCCGGCTCCTGCTCGGCGGTTTGTCCAGGAGGGCCAGCTTGCCTGGCAGCGGGGACAGCACTGCCTGGGGAAAGGGGGTCCTGCCCTGGTGCTGAGGGGCTGCTCCCTTGCCCACACTGGGCAGCTGTCTCGGGAGGAGCTCAGAGCTGCAGCGGCCTGGGCTGGCACAGGGTGTTCAGAAAGGACCCGCCACTGCCCTCAGGCTTGTGCAGCCATGGCCCTGAGCCCCGGCCACTGGGACAGAGCCTCTCGCCTTGTGTTTTAGGGAGTATTCTGTGGCCTTGGCCTTGACCGCCCATGGTGACAGCTGCAGAGCAGGGCCCCTCAGCCACACGGCGCTGGCCTTGGTTTTC
Source organism: Desmodus rotundus (assembly GCF_022682495.2). NCBI lineage: Eukaryota > Metazoa > Chordata > Mammalia > Chiroptera > Phyllostomidae > Desmodus > Desmodus rotundus. Next base: position 359,334 of record NC_071392.1, on the reverse strand, counting down.
AGGATGGCGATGTGCTTTTAGTGCAGCCCGTTCCCACAGCAGAGTGGGCCTGGGCAGGGAGTGTGGTCCTGCAGTGCGGAGCTCGGCTCCAGGCTCAGGGGAGTTGCACACAGGCCTGGGGTCTGCTGGGCGAGGGCTGCGGGCAGAGTGGTGTGGGGTCTCACCCGACACCCTTGTGGTCTGGAGCTGCCTGCGGGGACATGGCAGCCTGTGCGAGGGCCTCCTCCTGTGGGGGAAAGTCAGGGTGTTGGGACTCTCCCCGAGGACTCGGTCGCGGGGGTTTGGGAATCGGCGTGTGCACATCTGTTCCGGGTTATTGTACAGCAGGTGACACAGGAGGCTTGTGTGAGATTCCACAGCCGCTCGTGAGGCGTGTCTAGCGGAACGGTCCCACCTCCGACCATGTTACTCAGTCGAGTGGATGCAGGGGCCACGCACACTCAGAAGGTTTGTGTGTGGGAGTGACGGATGACCCTGAGCTGTCTTCCCAAGGAAAACCCCGAGCCACCTGCTCAGGACGCACCTGCACAGCTGGCGGCTGGCAGCCCCTACGGTCATGGGCCATCACACGTTTGCCTGGGCTCAGGTGACTGCGGAGCAGGGTGGCAGTGCCCCAGGGACAGCTGTGCTGTGTGGCCATGGCTCCCAGGCTCCCCTCTCCCTCTGGGTCCCCCAGCTCGCCCTGTCCAGTGCTGTGAGCCCTGTGGCTGCAGTGGGTCAGCAGGGGGCTGACAGACTCAGCAGTTCCAGCAGCTGGGCTCCCTCTGCATGTCCTGTAGGCCTGGCCGACTCCTGTTCCCGTCACCGATTTGCAGAAGTCATTCGTGTGTCCACATGCCCTCCTCCCTGTGGCCCTGAACTCCATCTGTGGGGCTGCCCGGTACAGACGTGTTAATTTAACTCAGATTTGACGACCTGTCATTCCCTCTGATGAAGGTGCCTTGTTAACGCCTCTCTACCTGGATGCAGGAAAGATATTTCCCCGTGAAGGTGTTAAGGGTCAGTGTCTTCTCACGTGTAGGGTCAGTTTTGTGCATTGTGGCCAGCACTGCACTCTGGCGTCCATGGGGCTGAGCTCCCCTTCCCATCGTGGGTGTTTTGTTGTTGATTAAAACTGTTAAAAGGTAATTTTACCTAAAAAAGTTTTTTTCATAGATGACCCCCAGAGCCCCAACTTACACCCAAATCCCAAAACTGTGCAAGTTTATCTGGAGGGGTAGCTGATGAAGACGTCAGGTTTGCGGGCCTCTTGCCCTGGGGCCCCGAGCAGCGGGGGACACCCATCAGTGGACGGCCGCCACGGTCCAATGGCTCCCCGAGCAGGTACTACACCGCGCCGTCCGACGTGTCTCCAGAACGGAGCAAGGCAGGCATCACTCTGGCAGGCTCACTTTGAAAAGCCAGCTCTTGGCACTCGGCCCCAGGGCCTGCGGGTAGAATCGCCTTCTCCCACCTCTGGCCTGGCCAGCCGGGTCCCTGGGCTCCTGGCTCCCTGGTCTCCTCGCCACGCTGTCCCCGCGCATTGGCGGGGGACACAAGGGTGCTGACGATGCCCCGGCCACACCTTCCCTGCCTGGGCCCGGGAAGGCCCCCACCCCTCCCGTGTCCTCCCCAAGCTGCCTCCTTCCCCACTTCTCCCACTTCTGCTTTTATTAATGATCTGTCTCCTTGGGTGCAGAACTTTTTATTCCTCAAACCCTGGTTACCTGAAGCAGGACTCGAATGTCACTTGTCAAGGACGTTTCAGTGTCTGATGTCAGCGGCAGAAGCACAGCCCGGGTGGCTCTGGGCCCCCCTCCCACTCCCTGTGCCTGCAGCACCCCAGAAACGACTGCAGGACCGGCTGCTAAGACTGCAGCCTGTCGCCCACCTCGCGAGGGACGGTGTCACCCCAGAGGGACAGCCTCGCAGAGGGGCTGTCAGGCCAGAACTTGCAAATTGGAAGTGTGACGTAAGGGGGTGTTTTAGAGTGACGGTGGTGTGGGGGTCCTGCCAGGACTGTGTGGGGCTGGGCCTTTGCCGCTTCAAGGGCCCTGTGTAAGCTGAGCGAGTCACCTGGTGGCCAGTCAGGTGCCCCGGGGCAGGGCACGGTCCTCGGCCGGGGCCAGTGGCTTCTGCGTCACCACACCAGCCGCCTCAGGCTGCATCTGGGCTTCGCTTGAGTGGCCAAGTGCTGGGCACCCCTGGGGCGGCTGTACCTGGGTGGGAGTGTGGTTTTCCCGGGCTCATTGCTCAGTTCAGAAGTCTTCTGGGAATTGAAATAGTTTTCTGATTTTGGATGACTAGGAGTAGAAAACTCAGTTAAAGACCATGAATTCAGCATTCTTCAGTGGACTTATTTGTGGAACAGATGACCTACTTTTTGTTTAAAATGTGTATCTCATTTTCATATACTTGGAGAACATCGGAAGGCCTCTTCCCCTCATTAAAACAACAGAGATTTAAGAAAAAGTCTCAATTGTAGTGAAGTTCCATTTTTAGTTCACTAGAAGAGCCTACAGTTGGTATTGGGGGTGCTTGTGTTGGCTCGCCGTGCGACCGGGCTGTCGAAGCTGTCCCACGGCCCGCATCGTCGCCGTCCGACCCTCCCAGGCGTTTATGAGAGTGTAGAGTCATCTGGCATTTTCACTGTGCGACAAAGTTAATTTCAAAATATTAAGTGTACTTGTCACAGGTGTCTCTTGTTGACGGAACCTTCCTGACGGGGGTGCGTGGTCTCTGGGTGGAGCTGGGCCAGCTGCGTCGCTGGACTTCCTCTTTGTACTCAGATAAGTCCCTGGCATGACCGGTCAGGAGAAGAGACTGCACAGGCCACCAAGGTGACCGCAAAGGGCATAGTGACCTCCAAAAGTGGAGATTAAAGAATCGGGAGCCGCTGTTCTTGGCATAGATGACGCACTCCCACCCTGACCTCAGGGCCACCGGGTTGCAGGGACAGCCCAGCATCTTGGAGGGAGCACAAAGACAGCCCGCAACCCGGGAGGAGGCGTTTGTAAGCTGAAGCCAATGGGGCTGCAAGCAGGGGCAGTGGCATGGACTTCTCTGAAGCACATCGCTGTGGGCGGTAGACACGGACGCACAGGGGCGCTGTTCCATGTGCGTCAAACTGCCAGCTTCGGAGAGCCCGCAGGTGCTGGGTGCAGCCTGCCGCGCTGCTGGACGCGTCTGGCCCAGGCGTCCTTGGAGACCAGCCGTTCATCTCTCAGGGAGGGACGCTGACGGAGCGCCTGGCCTGGCAGGTCCCTGCTCCGTGTGGGGCCGGAACAGGACAAATTTCAGAATTAACAGAGAGCCTCCCCTGCCTCCCCGCCTTGTGTCCCTGGTTCTTGGTGCTCTCCCTGCGCCAGACTTTGCTTCCAGGAGGAGAAGCCCCAGGAACCACGGCCTCTCACCCGTCCTCTGGCTTGCTGTGACTTGTGCTGCGTACAGGTTCACGGTCCTGCTGGTCTTCCAAGGCCCGCTTGGTGTTCCCTGATTGTCCTTCTGCAGCAGCTTTCCGCAGCGGCGTGCGTGGCTGCTGCGTCCTCTGAGGCTCGCTCTCCACAACGATTTCTCTGTTCCTTTTCATTCTGTGCCGATAACCTGTGAAGAGACTGGGAACCTCGTCCGCTGGGATCCTCAGACTCTGGATGTGGCTGGTGGTGTGTTTGTGGTTTGGGGGAGCAGGGGCTGCTCCCTGCAGTCAGTGGGCAGACTGGGGCGGGCTGGGTTCGAGGCCCCTCGGGTGGCGTCTGCCCACCCTCCCACCCCACGCCCCGGAGGTGTCTGCCCAGACTCAGGTTCCTGTGGCTGGTACTGCTTGTCCTGTCCCCCATAGCGCCCCCTGCAGCACAGGGGCGTGGCTTCCGGAGACACTGGTTTTGCAGAACCAGTTTGTTGACGTCCAGATGGAGCTGCGCTCCACTCAGCACAGGTGGTGGTGGGCTCGGTTTTACGGCTTCACGGCCCCAAAAGACGCCACGTTTCTGTCCGCTGGGCACAGTGTTCTCCCTGCTGCACGCACTTGCCCGCCTGGGCCTGGACCCTCCTCATGGTGCCCCGTGCCCTCGCTCTGAGGTCTGGGTGGCACTGGCTGCGGGGCCGGTCCTGTCGGGGCGGCGGCCTCACGAGGGTCGACCAGCGGCCAATGCCAGCCCGTGGCACCAGGTGTCGGTGCGGTGACTGACGCCGGGTTTTTGAAAGGAAACGCCGGGGCAATGGTGCCGGGCGTGCTGAGGGCTGCCGTCTGACTTTGGTTCTTCCTCAGGAGGCAGGAGCAGTTCCAGAGAAACCCCGACAGCTACAACGGGGCTGTTCGCGAGAACTACACCTGGTCCCAGGACTACACCGACCTGGAGCTCAAGGTGCCGGTGCCCGCGCACGTACTGAAGGGCAGGCAGGTAAGCAGGGCTCTTCAGACCCGGGGCCCAGGGCTTGGGCCGCAGGCTGGTCTGACCCCTCAGCCGCAGGCGCCCGCACCTGCCTGCTCAGCAGGTCCAGGCTGGTGGAGACCCGCCTCCCCCACCGCTGTCCTGTACGCTTTGTGTTTGAAGTGCAGTGTTCTCACTCCCACAGAGGATGCCACACGGCGGGGCCAGGCGGCTGTGGAGGCGGGCGAGCTGGTCCCGGGGCAGAGCAGCCTGAGTCCAGGAGGGGCTGCAGGGCCGCCCCAAGCGGGAAGCTGCAGCCGGGGGGCTGTCCCATGCTCGGCTTGAGGGAGGCCCCCAGGTCACTGAGCTTGAGTGGGTGGCAGGCAGCAGCGAGCTCGGCCGGCTGACACCCTTGTGCGACCTGGAGAACTGGCTGCTGCTGATCGTGGTCCTCAGGGCAGGGGTTCCGCTGATGTCTCAGCCTTCGTGAGCCCCGCAGAGTGTGAGATGCATCCGAGTGTCACGGAGGAGACCCCAAGGCCTAGCTGTCTAGGTGGACGCGGGCTTGTCCTGAGCAGTGTGCTTCCCAAACGAGGTTGGACAGGGGTGGCCGGTTCCCTCTGGGGGTCTGCGTCCGAGGTGTGCACCCCCTCCCTCTGCAGTGGGCCCTGTGGCTGCGGGACACAGGCCCACACACAGGAGACTCAGGCGGAGCTGCAGGGGGGTTCTGGGACGAACACCATGCGAAGCGGCACCAGCGCCTGCTGGTCTGAGTGTCTGGGCAGTCTCGGCCTTCCCGCCCGTCCTGGCGCCCCACCGCAGGCCCCTTGCTGGCCCCACGCCCGGGCCTCTCCGGCCAGGTGGCCGTGCTCCTGGTGCCCCGAGGGGCGCCCACTGGCCTGGCTTATGCTCGTCTTGTTTCTCCACTGCTCCCCACTGGTGGTCTTTCCCACGGCATCGTCATCACTGCCCTCCTTTTAGAAAGCCGTGGTCTCTCCGCTTCTCTGTGACATAAGTTTTAGCCCGGCCTCACTTAAAACCTGGGGGTGAGTTTATTTTCAGCTCTTGGCTTTTGCTGATCTAAGGGTTTTCCTGAGCTGCCAACGTTCTCTTTGGACTGACTCCTTTGCAGCTGTCCCCTGAGGGACCTGTCACAGTGAGCTGTCCCCAGTGTTTATTTTTGGTTTTGTCCCTGCACCTACCAGGTGCCACGTGCTGGTGGTGGGGACCGCAGCAGCTCAGGGGTGGGTGCGGCTGCATCTCAGAGCCGGGTGTCAGTGCCTCGCCCCCTTCGTCCCCACAGGCCCCTGTAGGGTCGGGCCTGCCTCTCGGGTGCTGTGGGGACAGATGAGGGGAGTGCAGGTGTTCTTGCGTGCAGGCAGCCTGTCTTTCATCATCTCGCTGGTAAATCTGGAGAAAAACTTCTCAGGACAAGGCTGTGGTTTTTAGCCTTTGCTTCATCCACTCAGCTTTCTTTCCTCAGCATAGCCATGGCCGCCGCAACGCCCGCCAGTCTGGCTACAGACCTGCCGGTTCTGGGCTCCTAGGGTGTCAGTGCTGGAAGACCCACCGTGGAAGGTTTCGGCCATGCCTCTCACGTTCTGGGGGGGCAGACCCTGAGGCCTGGCCTCGCCCCTGCGCTTGGAGACTGGATGACCCTGCAGGACAGGCGGGTTCATTTCCTCCTCCCGTTCTTCCTCTGGGACACGTGGGTGGTCCTTGCTGACTGGGGAGGCCCTGCTGCCCGCCCTCAGTGCCCACGGGAATCTTCTGGAACAGCACCCCAGCCTCAGGGCACGTCCTGCATGGGGGCGAGGCTGCTGGGTGCATTTAGGGACGTGCAGGGAGACCCCACTGCAGAGAGTTTGTGATGGGGAAGGACTGCCAGGCCGCGCTTTTGCACGTAGAAGTCTTTTTGGACACACGAGCCCACCCGTTCCGAGGCACAGAAAGCTTGCAACGCAGGCGCTCGCTCCTGCCTCTGCCTTCTGTGTGGCTGTGCCCCTGCCCCGGCCTCGGGGGTCACGGCGAGGTTCCGGGCGCGGGCCTTGCCGCTCGCCTGCCGCAACTACAGCTGGGTCACTGCGCCCCGCCCCAGCCCGTGGCCCCAGACCCAGCCCTGTGGAAGAGGCTTTCCCGGGTGTGGTTGAGAACAGTGTTGCAGGTGGGGCTGCCTGGCCTGTCCCACTGGTCAGGGGACCACAGCCCTTTGGGGTAAAGCTTGCAGAGCTCTGTGTCACACGCGCCCTCTGGTGGCTGCCAGGTTGCACCAGGCCTGGGGCTGCTGAGGGGCTGATGGACGGATGGATGGGGCGGGTCCAGCGTCCAGCTCACTGCTGTAGCCCAGGTTCTCGCATGGACGCTCCCTGCGTTTCTGCAGGCCTTGGCCGAGTTTCCAAAGCTCAGGAAAAGTGGGCGGTCGACCGTTTTGCGGGGTTCTGCTGCTCTTTCCGGGGCCCTCCCTCCGCCACCTGCACTGACATCGCTTTGGGTCAGGAGTTTCTGGTTCAGTTGGTTTGTTTTCCTGGAGTTTCTTGCTGCCTTTCTTTTTCTCTGGTTAAAAACAACCTCAGAGCCACCCAGACCCCCGACAGTGCTGTGGTGTCTGGCAGTCATTGTCTCCCTGAAGATCCTTCTGGGAAGCCCCTCCGCCCGGCTGCACCTTGGGCTTGCTCGTCTGCGGCGCGTCTCACCTGGAGCCGCCTCTGCGCCTCTGTGTCCCTCCTGGTCCTCCTCCAGTCCCCGCCTCCCTGCGGTGCGGTGAACTGGTGATGTGGCGTGGTTGTGGGCGCGCAGTGTGGTGTGGGGGCGGGGGTCTGTGCCAGGAAGTGACCGCCACACTGTCAGTGGCGGTTTTCCTCTCGTGACGAGAGCGTTCAGGGTCTCTCAGCCTTTGCTCACGCAGCGCAGTGTTGTCAGCTCCGGGCTCCCCCCAGGTGTCGGAGGCGGGACGTGCTCCCCTCGTGCCTGGGATTTGTGCCATGGCCCCTGCGCCCGGAACCCTCCTCTGGGCCGGTTTCCATCCTCAGAACTTTCTCAGAGTGCCCCGTGGCGAGCACAGGGTGCCGAGCGTCTCAGCGTGTGGTGGCTGTGACCTTTCCCTCGTTCCCTCTCCATGTGTGGGTGCACATGGAGGTTCCACCCGAAACGGTCACCCCCAGAGGGTCGGGGACTTTGCTCCTCGTCTTCTCCCACCAGGTCAGCGGTCTCAGGCACCTGGCTGTGCAGCTTGGTGGGTAGACTTGTCTTCCCTCCTCCTTGAGCTGTTGGGGTCTTTTCAGAAATCAGGGCGTGGGCCTGCGCGTGCGTGTGGGAGTCCGCTCCATCCCTTCTGCTCAGCGCTCAGCGGGCCCTTCCGACCCGAGGCGTGTTTTTCCTGTGCTCTGCAGACTGTCTCGCGCCTGTCCCGGAGCTGCCCTGTCTCCGCCTCACTGCTTTGTCTTCCCGTCGCTCCGTCGAGAATTTTATTTTGGCCACAGCATTTTAATTCTGAGTGCTCTTTTTTTGTCTAATTCTATTTTCATGTTTTGTTCTCGTTCTATGAAGCAACATCTTCTCAGACCTTGCTAAAGACATAAATAGGAAACGTTTTGGAGAACCTCCTTCCTAATTAGCTCTGCGCTTGTTCTGTGCTCTGCACCTGAGTCCGTCTGCGTGGCGCTGGCTTCCTCAGACGAGGCTTCAGCTCCCCGTGGGGTTTTCACTGCAGAGCGTGTCCTGCCCCTCCTCCGCAAGCGGGCCGGGGTCACTCGGGGGCTCAGCGCTGCCCCTCCCCGCTGTGGCCGACGGTGGGTACCTGTCCCTTCCCCAGCCCGGCAGTCCTCCCACACCTGCACCCGCCGACTGCTGGCAGAGGTCTGTGCGGCGGAGGCTCCCATGGGCGGACTGCCACTGCCCTCACCGGCTTCCTGGGTCCCAGCCTCCCGCTTCCCCTGCTTCCCCCGCTCAGCTGCGGCTCCTCTCTTCCTGCGTCGTCCCTGTTGTCTCCCTGGGTCACAGGGTTGGGAGATGGCTGCAGTTCCCAGGGTGACTCTGGGATGGGAGCTCCTGGGGCTCCCCCTGCCGTCTGGTCGCCCCTGGTGCTTCGCGTCAGACGACAGCCTGAGACAACGCATCCTGTGTGGCCCCTGGGGGCCTGTCTGTCCAAGTGAGCAAGCTCTGGGGGCAGGACAGGCACAGCGTGACCTCAGGCACTCCTCCCAGCGGCTGCGGCGCAACCCCAGCCTGAGTGCACATGGTGACATGGCCCCTTTGGGCCACACGCTTGTCCCCTCATCTCCCTCACGTCAAAGCTCAGGACGCAGTCTCCCTGTCTCTACCTGTTGTTCATGGACACTTAACTCCATCAGTGGCAGAATCTGGAGCGACTGACCAGTGTGGACTCTAGGTCGGAAATTCTGTGATTGCGAGGCTCCTTTTCCAGCTTTCTGTAAGCCCTTCGTGTGGTGACAGGGACGGGAGGGCTGCCGGGAAGGCCCAGATAGAGACAGGAGTCCTGGGTCCCTTCCTCTTCCTGTTATTGACCTGGTGACCCGCTACTCGGGCTGGGTCCACGTGGGACCCAGAGGAAGGGATGGAGCTGAGCCCCCAGCCCGCTGCCCTGGTGGCGGCTGGGCCAAGCCTCAGAGGCAGCCAGCAGTGTGCGGGAGAGGCAGTTGGGCAAGCAGCCCTCCTGGCAGGTGTCCACGCAGCAGGATGGGAGGTGAGTCACTGACCACTGCCCACCATGGTGTCAGTTCCCGTGAGAGCAGAGCCTGTGCAGAGAGAGCCATTCCCGTGTCCCCTAACCCACGTCCCCTTCCTCGTGTCTGCAGGTCTCGCTCTTACTGGGGGGTGATCGCATGCCGGCTGCTTCAGGGGTCGGTCAGTTGCTGAGATTATCTCGCGCAGGATCCTGGTGACCTGAGGACATCTGGCGTCTCGCTCTGTCGTCCCTGCCTGTCTTGGGTGGCCGGTCTGGCCTGCACACAGGAAACGCTTCTCTTCTCTCCATGCAGGTCTCAGTGGCCCTCAGCAGCAGCTCCATCCGGGTGGCCGTGCTGGAAGGCCAGGGGGAGCGGGTCCTCATGGAGGGGAAGTTCACTCACAAGGTCAACACTGAGAGCTCCCTGTGGAGCCTGGAGCCTGGCAAGTGCGTGCTGGTGAGTGTGGTGCAGCTCCCGAGTCCTCGCCCGCCCCCGGGAGCTGCAGGGTCAAGACGTGTCCCTGATCTGGTCCCGCAATGGGGGCATGTGGGGTCACCCACCTGGATGGCCGGAGGCTCATGGGCTCGTCGCTTTGATGTGCAAAGACCTGGGTGGGTGTCGGAGGTTTGTGACAAGGAGTGGGGCCCACTCCCTCAGCTTCTGGCGGTGGAGGGTGCTAGTGCCGCCGAGGTGGCCAGGCCTGGCTTGGGTCCTCGCTGGTGCCGTACAGGGCCTCCCCCTCGTCCTTGGTTGGTTGGTCCCAAGTACCTTACTCAGCGCCAGGTCCTGGGGTGAGTTAGGAGGAAAAGGGCCCCAAGTGTCTGCACCAGACCCCGGGACCAGTGGGGACACTTGGGGACAGGGTGTTTGCAGATGTGGTGAGGGTCCTGAGGTGGAGAGGTCGTCCTGGGTCGTCCAGTGACGGGTGTCCTCAGAGGGGAGGAAGAGGGAGATTGGAGGCAGCAGAGAAGACACAGACGCGGGAGCCGGAGCAGTGGTGACTCGGGGCCATACTCCCATCCCCCGGAACCTCCAGAGGCTGCCAGAGAAACGTCGTCTGAAGCCCCGAATGCCGCAGAGCTCTGCAGTGGTGGCTCCGGCACTGCGGGGCCTGTGGGGACGAGATGGTGGCGGCTCCAGGGAGCCTGTGCCCTCCTGGCACCCGATCGAGGCCGCCCCCCCCTCCCCCCCAGGCACCCGCCTCTGGAGCCATGGGCCCGCGTCAGCCCGCCAGGTGGGGGCGGCAGCTAAAACCGATGACAGTTTCTGCCTCCCCCCTCCCACATGCGGGAATGTTAACGAGGCTGCTTGGTTCCCCGGGCGCCTGCTTGGCCATGGAGCCCCCCTGGCTGCGCTCTCCAGGCCCCACATCGGCGTCCTCGTGCCCCTCCACGCGAGGCTGCCGGCTCACTGCCCCAGGTGCTGCAGGACGCTGGGCCGTGGCGCATTTGACGGCCCGGCCCCCGTGCCGTCCCGGGCGAAGTCTGTCTGGGGGCTGTGCGTGCTGTTGACAGGCGGTACCCCTCGCCTGTTAGAGGGCACAGTCAGGTTGCTTCCACGTCACAGCCCTCGAAAGCAGGGTGACAGCTGACGAATCCTCGGCCGTTGGTCGAGGGCTGCCCCCGAGGAGGCCCTGTTCCTGCCAGCCCTGGCCCCGGTCGCTCTCCACCTTTGCTGACTTGCCTGTGCCCCACATCCCCTGATGGCTTCCGGGTGAGGACGTCCGTTCCTGTGGGGGAGTCACCGGCCCCGCCCCCACTGGTGGCCGGCCCTGGGAGGCGAGGAGCAGACCGCCTGTCCCCGTGTCCCCAGACAGGTTGGCCGTGTCAGCGTGTTGGCGAGTGAAGCCTGCGGTGGGCATTAGTCCTGGGCTGGATGCGGCCCCTGGCCTCAGTGCTCGCTCCTCAGACCCTTGTGCTTTTTGGGGTGGCCTGACCAGGGCGTCATCCCGGGGCCCGGGACCTGCAGGGAGAGGGGAAGTTTGGAGTCACAAGAACGGGGCGGAGCCACCTGGAGACAGGAGGAAGGCGGCACTTGCTGTAGACGGAGCGGCTGCTCCCCGTCCTGCCTTCCTGACTCTGCGCATGCCGTGGTTTCAAACCCTGGGGCCGGCCTGTGACGGTGCTGCCCCGATGAGTCCCGAGGGGCCAGTGGCTGAGAGGCACACCCTCCTGCAGAAGTGGCCTGAGCCAGGCAAGCCCCCTGGTTGTGCCCTGTCATCTGTCGTCACCCCAGACCCTTTCGTGTGTCTCCTTGGCCCAGGCGTGACCCAGGGGCAGCTGTGCAAGGCTTTGTCCGAGTCGCCGGGCACACCACCTCCTGGAGTAGAAGCTGGTGTGCGAGTAGGAGGGGAGGAGGGGACGTGGGTGAGGCCCCGGCGCGGGGAGGTGCTGCTGTGAGCATCGGCGCATTGGGCTCAGGGTGTCTGCGAGGACGCCGCCCTGGGAGCCCTGCTCAGCCAGCAACCTGGGGGTTCCCAGCGACACAGTTCCAGCTCTGGGGCCAGGTGGCCGCAGAAACAAGGGGCACGTCCCCTGGTCCCACCCAGCCAGGCTGGCACTGAGGGAGCGAGAGCCTGTGAGATGCTGGGCCTCTGGCGCGGGTGCCGAGGGGACGCTCTGCCCATTGTCCCTGTTGTGGGGCAGGTGGCATCAGGCAAGAAAGCCCTGTGATGCAGCCACCTGCCGTCCATGCCTGCAGGGGGGACACGGGTAGGGGTGCGTCGTGACCTGCGAGGTGTCATGTGGGCGCACTTCCTGCCTGGCGTCAGGAGAAAGCACCAGGCAGATGCCACATGAGGAACAGTCTGTCAAAAGGAAACCACTGAGGACAGAAGCCATAGCACGTTCTGGAAGAACGGGGACACAGACATAGGGGCCTCGGCTGGGTCCCACGGGGGAGGGACGACAAACAGGTTGTTAAACACGTTGTGTCCTCGGGGCAGGAACTGCACTGAGATGTGAGAGGTGCCGGCCACGGTGACGCAGAAGAGGGGACGCGGGACACTTTGTGGTGTGTGTCCCAGACGCACGCGCTGATCTGGGACAGGGGTGTTTGTACTTGAACAAGTCCACCGACTGAGAAGTGTGAAATTACGCCAAATAACGTGCTTTCTAAAAACTGCAAAGGAGCGCATGCAGGGGTGTCCAGCAGCATTGGTCGCTGAGAGAGTGAGAGTTAAAACCCCAAGGACATGTCACTGTACACCCCCTGGGACAGTCCCTTGGGGTGACAGGCAGCCCCCGGGGCCGTGACCGAGCCACCCAGACACTCCGACACCCGGCAGGAGCAGTCAGACAGGCCTCACCGGGTGGGATGCCAGGCACCGCCCTCAAGGAAGGAGGGTGGTGGTGCAGCCGTGGGTGCACGACCCGTGTGTGGCTCCCTGGGCACCAGGCACTCTGGACACGAGCTGTGGGCAGCCGTGGAGGCCGCATGCTTGCGCCCGCGTGAGTGACACCTGCTGAGCGCCCACTGTGCCCCACGCACCCGACCTCAGCAAAATGGTGTGTCCGAGAAAGCCCAAGCCGGCTGCCACACCGTCGGACGGCTCTGTCCAGCAAGTCGTTTTCAGACCCGAGCCTCTCTCTCCACGGCAAGAACATTTCTCCTGTGTCCTCTCGGTGCCACCTCTGTGTCGTTCAGCCTGGCACGGTGTCCCCGCGGTGTCCGCTGAGTGTGGTTGGCTCGGGGCCCACTGTGTCCTGAACCCTTCCTGAGTGACTGCTCCCACCCTGCCCTGGGGGTGAGGGGGGCCTTACCCCATGGGAGAGGACAGTGTGAGGGAGGGACAGCCTGGCCTGTGGGGCCTGAGAGGGTGCCCTCGGTGCCCACCTCAGCCCGGCCTTGATGTCCTGCTCTTGCTCCCATGGTACTGCCCCAGCCCTGCCCTCTCACGTCCCCGAGCCGTGTCCCTGAGCCGTGTCCCTGGGCGGTGCTGTGGGGCTGGGTTGGGGTGCTTTCCTTGACTGTGGGTGAGTCGTATGTGGTGATCAAGGGGAAGGAGGGGTCTGGCCAGGCACGAGGGGTCAGGGTGCTGGGCGTCGGGGGAAGCCCACATGGGGTCGGCGTTGGGCCCCGGGGCCCCAGCTGGCAGGAGCAGGAGCGGTCATCTCGGGTGCAGGTGGCCTGCAGGGACGCTGTGACTGGTGGGGACGCAGGTGGGTGGTAGGTGGCTTGGAGCTCATGGGAGCATCCTCTCAGACCAGAGTGGGCAGGGTCCTGGGGCCCAGGGGGGAGCAGTGACAGAGCGGTGCCCTCTGTGAGGACCGGGGACAGGGACCCCAGAGCCCGGACGGCGCCCCCGTGCCCACTCTGAGCCGTCTCCCCTGTGGCAGGTGAGCCTGAACAAGGTGGGCGAGTACTGGTGGAGCGCCGTGCTGGAGGGCGAGGAACAGATCGACATCGAGCAGATCAACAAGGAGCGCTCCATGGCCACGGTGGACGAGGAGGAGCACGCTGTGCTGGACAGGCTCACCTTCGACTACCGCCAGAAGCTGCAGGGGAAGCCGCAGAGCCACGAGCTGGTACGGCGGCGAGGCCACGCGGGTGGGGGACCTTGCTGTGGGGCTACTCCCTGGGTCCTGACTCCGGCAGCTCCAGTCTGGTCAGCTGGTCACCGCTCGGACACAGAGCTCAGGTGGCAGGGTGGAGACACGCCCGTCCACACAGACCCAGTCACAGCGCGTGTCCCAGCTCTGCATGAGCCTGAGGGGGTTGCCAGGCCCAGCCTGGCCGCAGGACGGGTGGCAGGAAGTCCTTCCAGCCCTGTCTCAGTCGTTAGGGGCAGATGCGCCTGCCTGGCCTGAGGCTGTGGGGAGGCAGCAGGGAATTAGCACAGAGCCCGGGGGTTAGAGGGATGGAGGAACTAGGTCGTCCCCTCATCCACGGGACATGGTCCAGTAGCCCAAGTGGGTGCCTGGGCCCACGGGCAGTGCCGAGCCTCCTGTGCTGCTTTCTCCCCCACGGGCCCCTCCCACTACAGGCGTACTTTCTGGGTCCACGCCGGCGCCCCTGAGCACCAGCCTGACCACCCTTGCACTTGGGGCGCCAGGTAGGACCATCCGGGTGACCTGGACAAGAGCACGGTGACGTTGCAACATCACAGTCGGTCTGATGCCCGAGTCGGCTGCTGGTCACTCACGTGCAGCAGTGCCCACAGTGTGGGGACGCAGGACGGAGGGGCGGGTCCCGTCCTGGGCGCAGCAGGACCACGCTCCTCAGAGCAGCCTCAGACACGGGCTGTTTACTCGCGGACCGGCCCACTTGCGCTTTCCGACCGTGGCCGGCTGCGGGCGGCAGACCACAGGACGAGAGGTTGTGGGTCACGGACGTCTGCACACTCTCCCTCCTGCTCTGATGATCCCGAGTGGGTTTGGAGGGAAGGGTTGCTTTTCTCAGGCCCATGTAGCTGCGAGCAGCACGGGTGGTGGCTGCAGTGCAGTGTGGGCGGGTGTCAAACCCAGGCCCCTCCCCCAGTGCCGTTCATGTCCTTGGGGTCCTGTGGGTGTCCAGGGCCCTGACTGCTTTGGGGAGCGCCTGGGGCCCCCTCCCGTGGCCTGTTGGTTTGTCTGTCCGTCTGTCCGCTGTGCCCTTACCGTGCACAGGAGGGGCGGGGCTGCCCGGGTTAGACTCTGTAACGCCCTGAGTCTTCGTAGTGCCCCCGAGTTCACAGGTGGCTCAGCAGCAGGGGTGGGGCTGTACCTGGAGCTGGTCTGGCCTCTGTCCTCCCCCCGCAGGTCTGGCTCTGACCTGCCAGGGCTGAAGGCAGGGCTGGGGCTGAGGTTGCCCGTTAGGGAGGGTCGTGGCATCTGCTGGCCGTGTCTGTGGATGGTGGCCTTTGGCTGTCAGCGCTGAGCTCACCTCTCTCCCTGGGGCAGCAGTTCTCACCCAGGTGCCCTGTGGCCACTGGATGTGGAGCCGCCCCGTTGCTGGCCCCGCGGGGTAGGCCTTGTGCTGCTGTTGGGGTGCTGCTGTCCCCACCTGGAGGTGGGCAGACCCTGAGTCGTGAGGCCACATGGGGAGCAGGAGCAGCAGGGTCTCCAATGACAGGCCTAGGGACAGATGGCCTGTCAGGAAGGACATGATGATGAGCTTGGGAGGGGCTGCTGTGGTTGGGGGGCAGGGACCCGCACGCTGGTCTGAGGGGACACAGGAGCCCAGGGCTAGCCGTGCACGAGGCAGGACCCAGGGTGACCCCTTGCCCGGCCAGCCTGCTCCTGGGTGGCCAGGTCCATCAGCCCTGGGTCCTTTGCTGGAGATGGTACAGGGTGGGCGTCTCGGGGCCGTGGTGACTCAGGTGGGGTACAGAGCCCGCGGGAGGCCCCAGAGGACGGCAGGAGCTGGAGGAAGGGGTGCAGGGGGACAGATGCCCCTGCTGCCGCTGGCAGGGAGCCACCGTGGGTGGGGCTGGTCTGTCCCTGCGGCGGCCGTGCTCACTGTGTGTCCATGCCACCCTGTGGCCCTGACGCCTCTTCACATCTCCAGTCACAAGCCCACTGTGTTCCTAGGGAGACGCCTCCCTCTCAGGCACAGCATCCCACGGTCCCCTGGCCCAGCCACATGGCCTGGCCTGCTGCCGCCCTGGACACTGGGCCTCCTGGACGGGCCAAGTCACGGCCTGGGTCACCCGGATTATCTGAAGGTGCAGTCCTTGATGCCACCAGCTGCCTCAGAAAAGGGAGCAGGGACCCCCTGCACCTCAGTCTGCCCCGTGGGCGACAGCCCTCAGGCCCCTGGCATCTGGACGGACTGCAGGGGACAGGCAGCCCCGGCACTGGGAGGACAGATGCGCTCTGCGGGCGACCCGAGGGAGCAGGAGCTGCGTGTGGGGAGCATGGCCTCGCGGAGGGTGCAGCCACCCGTGGGTCCTCTGGAGGCACCAGCAGAGCAGCATCCTGCCGGGTACGTGTGGGCCTGGCTAACCCCCTGTCTGTTTTCTGTTGTAGAAAGTCCACGAGATGCTGAAGAAGGGGTGGGACGCAGAAGGCTCTCCCTTCCGCGGCCAGAGGTTCGACCCGGCCATGTTCAACATCTCCCCAGGGGCTGTGCAGTTCTAGTGCCCAGTGCCCAGGAGAGGGCGGCCTGGCCCCGCCCTGCATCTCAAGACTGTTCCAGAGCAGGGCGGGGCTGTGCCCAGGGGAGTGCTGGCCAGCAGGGGTCGTCCCCACAGGCAGTGCCGGCCCTGCTGGCCTCCTACTCCCTGCTCGCTCGCTCGCTGCTGACCTGTAGCTCTGCTTGTACTTGTGCTGGGGGAGGCGGGGGTGGGGCAGTGGACACACAGGGTGGGCTGAGCGGTTTGGGGAGCATCCAGCCTCCCTCGCTGGGCACATTCACTGGAGTCCCACCCGCTTGCTCGTGTGTGACTGCTGCCTCGGTGCCAGGACCGTGGTGCCTGCCATTGGTTCTGGTTGTTGGGAGAAAGCCCTGTGGCCACCTGCACGGCAGGACCTCTGACCTCTGACCTGTGACCGGGCTGCCCTGTCCCACCTGACCCAGCGCTCTCCTCCAATGGGACTCCGTTCTTGCCCACGTGAGCCACGCCAGCCCCTCGGGAATGGACATGTCCGCAGCTCTGCTCCCGGCACCCTCTGGATTGAGCCCGTCGCCAGGACATGGTCTCCACAAACTGGGACTGGGGGACAGGGAACCTGTCAGGAGGTGGTCCTTCCGGAGACTTCCACTTCAGTGCTGTGCGTGCATGGGAGCTCATGGGAGCTGTCGCTTCTGCTTGAAGAGTGTCCCCCTGGGGGCCGTGGGGGCCTGTGATGCCGTTGTGGGGGCACAGACGCCGGCTGGGGGGCGCACCACCCAGGGGGCGAGGGCCCCGAC
The DNA here is from genome assembly GCF_022682495.2 of Desmodus rotundus. Classification (NCBI taxonomy): domain Eukaryota; kingdom Metazoa; phylum Chordata; class Mammalia; order Chiroptera; family Phyllostomidae; genus Desmodus; species Desmodus rotundus. The sequence goes on along the minus strand of NC_071392.1, from coordinate 342,470 downwards.
TGCGACCGTCACCACGGCTGGTCCTGGGCCAGCTGAGACCCCTCCTCAGGCCTCTAGATCTTGTGTCGCCTGTGTGACAGCCATTCTCCACGCGTTGGTCTCCGTGTTCTCTGTCCCACCCCTGCCCCCCTGGGGGTCTCTCGGAGTGGCCAGGGGGTGTGTGGCGCCTGCGTCTCAGTGAGTGGGGAGGCTGGAAGCCAGGACTCTGCGGCCAGCCATCTTCCTTTGGCCTGATTTTATGTTACTGTTGTCTCTCTTCCCGCCTCCACGGCTGTGACGTCGTCTGCGGGATGCTGGTCCCACACGGCTGATGGCAGCAGGTCCTCTGGTGGGCGACCTCTGCCCCTCGCCGCCCTGGACTTGCTACTCCTGCCTGTTTTCTCTCTGCAGACGCGGCTGCAGCAGATGGGCTGCTAAGCTCCCGGTGAGGCCCGAGGACAGGAAGCCACCGTCCGCAGCGTGGGGGTGCAGTAAATCTATTTAAGCACTTGGTGTCTGTGTGACTTTGCTGCCAAGACCAGTCTCCCTGTGCCCACCCCCGAGTGCCAGCCGCAGGTCTGCGGCCCACCCAGGGGCTGGGCCAGCCCTGTGCCCTGTGCCCCGCCTGGTGCCGCGGTGTCTGCTCTGTCCTTCCCATCCTCAGCCACGATGGTCGCAGGCTCTCCTGCCCGTCCCAGGGGCCACACTCTGAGGGCATGGCCTGGTGGGCATTCCTTCATCAGTGTCTGGTTAGCGACTGGAGATGTGAGGGAGGTGAGGCCCCAACAGCGTGCGGGGGGTGGGGCACCAATCAGGAGTGCCCCATGGGGACATGTGCCCAGGCCAGCTGCTGTCCTGAGAAGACTGGGCCGCCTGGGGCCAGGCCCACTGGGGGGTCGGCCTGCTGGGAGCAGGGGCTGTGGGACAGAGCCCGCCCAGCCCCGGACACTGGCCCTCGTGGGATGTGGGTGGTCCCTGAGCGCCAGGCTGCTCCGCAGCAGCCTGGCTGTGGACCCGGCCCGTGCCTGTCCTGTCCACACATCCTGTCAGGCTGGGCCTGTCCCCAGGCCTTGTTTTGCTCTCCTTCCTCAGTTTTGTCCTTGTGACGGAGGCCTGAGCGCACTGGCTGGCCTTCAGGGGGCAGATGGCTCGGTGCCCGGTGCCTTGCCTGGCCGGGTCCAGCAGCTGCTGCCTGCTGGGGGGCCGTTGGGGGAGGCCGGGCCCCCTGTTGGTGCTGAGGGGCTGGCAGAGGGGACCTGCACCTCATGGGATAGGGTCCTCCGGAAGCCGCCCAGGTCGTGACCTCCCAGACACAGCAGTGTCCCCTGGTAGCCCTGGACTCAGGAATACCGCTGAGTTGCTGCATAGGAAGTTGGGAGACCGCTCCCCCTTCTGGAGACAGAGTTCCTGGCCTACAGGGCGCACCCTCTGGGGGTAACAGGCTGGGGAGGGGCTGTAGAGTAAGGGTCGGGCTCCAGGTGGGCAGCTGCCTGCAGCCTGGGAGGGGGGCCATCCTCCCACAGAGAGGAGCCGCCTAGTCCTTCAGCTCTGCACCTGTGACCTGGGAGTTCCAGTGAAGGGCCCTTCTGTGTAACTAGGAGTGTGGCCTGGGCCCCCCGACTCGCGTGGGTGGGTTCGTGTGACTCCCGTGGTGATGGCCCTGTAGGCCCCCCTCCAGGAGCCAGGCCAAGTCCAGGATTGTCAGCCCTTGGCCCCTAACCCCACCCACCTCCGGACCCTCCCTGACACAGCCACAGGGCACCCTGCTGCACCCCAGCCTGGCCCTCCCGCAGGGGTCCCAGCCCTGGAGGATGCTGGGCCCGCCTGACCTCGCCCCTGTTGATGGGAGGGTGACAGCGTCAGGGCCCCGGGGAGCTCACACCCCTTACAGCTGTTCATTGTGGCAAAATGCACAACAGAAGGTGCTGCCCTGCCCTGGCCGGGCAGCTCCGAGGGTCAGGGTGTTGTCCGCAGGTGCCAAGGCCGTGGGTCCGATGCCAGGTTGGGTCACAGGAGAGAGTCAGCCAGTGACACCTCAGTAAGTGGAGCAACAACCCATGTCTCATTCCCTCTCCCCTCTGTGCCTTTAAAACAGTTGTTTTAAGAACAGCCTTTAGAAGGAGTTTACCACCATAACCACTGCAGAGCGTGCGGCTGCGAGACAGCATGGACCTCCGCGTCACCTGCGGCCTTCCCTACGTCCGCCTGCAGAGCACGTTCAGATCCCCACAGTGAAACTCATGCCCCTTAAGTAACGTTTGATGCTTTGCCTTGAAAATGCTCTGCAGCGCCGGAGGTCTGGGCTGTCGTCACCCCGAGGGGGGCGCCCTGGGACACGCCTGGCAAGGGGTGGTGTCCCTCCAACTAGCCGTGGCTCTTCTGGACTGACTGGAACTGGAGGCAGTCCTGGGAACCGCGGGTTCCCTACAGACAGCAGGCCCGGCCACCTGCTGTGGAGCAGGGCTGGCGCCTTGCTTGAGGGGACAGCCCTGGTGGGGTCCAAGGGCTCAGGACCCTGAGGGAGGGCTAGGCTGCAGCGGACAGGGGACCCCAGAGCCCCCCATGCCTCTTGGTCTCCTCTCGTGTTAGCCTTATCCACCCAGGACTGGCTAGGGTGAAGGCATGGTGTATGGCGGGGTGGTGGGTGCTGTCACCTGCCCTGTGCAGATGGTACTCAGGGAAGGACCCTGAGATGAGTCTGTCCTGGGTCCCCAGTGGTGTCACCAGGGTCCAGGTCAGAGGGCAGGTGAGCTGGGGCCAGACCTTGAGCTGCCCGCTTTGGAGGTGGAAGAGGGGCCGCGAGCCAAGGAGAGGCAGCGGCTCTGGAAGCTGGAACCAGGAAGAAGTGGGTCGTGCCCCAGATTCCAGACTTCTGACCTCCGGGATGATGGAGGGTAGTGGTTTGTCCTCAGCCACTGGGTTGGTGGCACCTGCTCTGGGTTGTGGGTGTGGCCTCAGGGGGCTCGGGCGGTCCCCTGGTGGAGGGCTGTCCCTGGCAGCTGTCACCTTTGCCCTGGACCCGGTCTTGCCCAGCAGCACTCTCTGGGGCCGCCCTGCCCGTCCCTCCCTCCCCGCGTGGCTTTGGTGAGGGCTGAGCTCAGACAGTCGCAAATTTGAGCTTCCGTCGGGGGTCCAGGCAGGAAAGACCCACCACTGCCAGGGTCCCGAAGAGCCTGAGCAACTGGAGTGTTGACGGGTGGGGCAGGTGGCGGGCAGGTGACAGGGCAGCCTGAGCAGAGCCTGTGTGGGGGGTTGGGGAGCTTCTCAGGGTGGGGGGGGGCGGCTGCTGTCGCACGGGACCCAGCGGGGACTGCCCGTCCTGTCCTCCCGCCCCCGGGCAGTCAGGAGCCTGATGCCGTCCCTGAGGCTCCGCACAGAGCAGGGCTGACTTCCACTTCGGACAAACAATTCCAGACACGTCTCTGGCACCAAGTTTTAACTTCTTTTGAACTAAGAAGAGTCAGGGAAGCTGTGAGAAGTGCCCCTTGCACCTGCAGTCTGACACCAGACCAGGGGACGTGATGGGTCAGTGCAGACATCACTGCCCCTGTGCACACCTCTGGGTGTGTGCACACCTCGGTGGGACTGCCCCGCGTGGGGCTCTGTGTAGCTGCGGGGCCCCCAGCAGCTCTCCGAGCCCCAAGCCCTTTTCCCCACTCCGGGACCACCATCCGCTCTCCATCCGCAGTCACAGTGCCCGGCGAGCGCTGTGCTGGAGGCTCATCCGTGGCCGCATACTCAGTAGTTCACCCCGTTTGTGGGTGTGGGCGCGCCAGTCTGTTTCACTGTCCACCATCGCAGGACACGTGGAGAGTGCCCACTGTGCCATTGCCGACAACGCTGCGGTGACTGGCCACGTACCCGTGGCCACATAGCTGACCGGTGTGTGTCAGCTATGTCTCCTTTCTGGGGACAGAACCCCAGGTGTGTGCTCGTTGGCTGGTCTGTGTCCTGCGTGTTGAACTTGGTCACAAGCTGCCAAGCCGGTCTCTGGAGGGGCCGCAGCCTTTCCCGGCCACCAGCAGGGGAGGGGGCCAGGGGCCAGGGCCCTGAGTGCCAGTGGCGTCTCATGTCCCCACCCTAAAACTCTGTGTGTCGGGTCATGCCAGGAGGGACGAAGGAGGCCGTGGACTCTGCATGGGATTATCTGGGTGGATCTGGGGGGCCCTGGGGTTGTGCTGGAAGTGGGGGCAGAGCTTAGTGTCTGAGTGGTGTCCTGTGAGGGTGGCTGCAGCCACCAGAAGGTGGAAAGGCAGGAAAGGGGTCGTTCTGCTCGGAGCCTGTGGCCCTGACCCTGACTGCCGCCTCTCAGGCAGGCGGGTGGCCCAGGCTCTGACCCCAAGCGGGAGACAGTAGCTGTTCTCCAAGCTGCCGAATGTGTGGCCATTCGTCACAGGGGCAGGAAGTGCCCTCAGCATCTCATGCTTGACTGTTCTCACCTGCGGGATTGAATCTGCATTTCCCCAGCCCACTGGCCGGCCTCCTCGTGCAAATTCCCACCCGGTTGCTAATGTCGGAGCCACAATGCCACATCCCCTCTCGCACCTGCCAGAGTGGTTGTCACCAATGAGTCAACAGAGAAGGGCTGGAAGGGACCCGTGCGCGGCGGGTGGGATGCAGGCTGGCGCAGCCGCCGGGGAAAACGGTGTGGAGCGTCCTCAGAAAATTAAAACTGGGACTGCCTTACGACCCAGGGATCCCACTTCGGAGAACTCACCCAAAGAAAATGAAAACACGAATTTCAAAAGACATACGCACCCCCGGGTTCGTGGCTGCGTTATGTACTATAGACAAGAGGACAGAAGCCGCCTCAGTGCCCCAGCAGACCAAGGGGCTGGTGGTTTCTGTCGCCGTTTGAATGTTTCCACATATCCCAGATAAAAGGCCTTTGTTGGGTCTGTGATTGCCAGTATTTTCTCCCAGTTTGTAATTTATTTTCACCCTTTAAAATAGTCTTTCACCCTGGCTGCTGCGGCTCAGTGGATTGAGCACGGAACTGCAAACCAAAGTGTCGCTGGTTCAATTCCCAGTCAGGGCACGTGCCTGGGTTGCAGCCAGTACCCCACTAGGGGGCGCGCAAGAGGCAGCCACCCGTAGTTTCCCTCTCTTTCTCCCTCCCACTCTCTAAAAGTAAATAAATACAATGCTTAAAAAAATAATAATAAAAGTTTCATAGCAGAACTTTTTGATGTCAGTGAGGTTGCATTCATTTTTATTTTGTGAATTATGCTTTTCACATCCAGTTTGAAAAAATCTTGGCCTAGTCCTAAATCTTAAAGATTTTCTTGAATTTCTTTTCTGGAAGTTCTAGAGTTTAGGCTTTACATTGAAGCTCAGGATCCATTCGTAGAACTTCGTCCTGTAGAGTTTTTACGGGCTGCTCTGCAGAATGAGTGCAGACGCTTCCGTCCTGGACCCTCCCGGCACTTCCTCTGCCCAGAGTGAGCCTGGTGGGGGGTGGGGTTGGGGACTCGTTCTGTGATGGCAGCTCCAGCTCTCACTGTCACATGTTCTTTCTGTGTGGACAGCTTGCTTGCTTTCTTATTATTTTATTTTAGAGTGAGGGCAAGGGAGAGAGAGAGGGAGAGAAACATTGAGTGGTTGCCTCTCATGCGCCCCAACCAGGGAGCAAACCATGGTGCAGGGTCCAGGGGACAGAGCACCTGCCCTGGTCTCTGCTGGGCTTGCCGCTCCTGTCCTTGGCCCAAGGGCAGCTTTTTCTGTTGTCTGTCTGTCATACCGATGCCTGGCGGCCGTCTGGGTAGCAGGGGTATGCAGAGATAACAAGACACCCAGCGGCCACGGCCTGTCTGCCTCCTTCCCAGCTCTCAGGGTCCTTCAGAGTGTCTGCTGGACAGTGTCCAGGGAGGCGGGGCGGTGAGTAGGCAGTTTACCATCACAGTATCTTCTCCGTAGAACCAGGAGGCCGGTAGCTGCCAGGTGACAGGTGGCAGATGGCCGCCCACACAGTGGCTTCAGACTGTGAAGGTTCCATCCCCGTGTACAGGGCTCCCCGCCACCATTGGAGCCCACCGCGCCCTTGCGGGATGAGACCCCTGGCTCCATCAGTGGGGCACAAAGTTCCAGGTGGCTGCACCACAGCCTGGGGAGCACAGGGGCTCCGTGCCCTGGAGACCAGAGCAGTGAGGACAGGGTGGCGCTGGCACTCTTGCCTGGGGACTCTCGGGCCGCCCCACTCCCACCCTGGGGCTCAGTAGGGAACCCGGGGTGGAGCAGCAGGGTGGGGGCAGAGTCCCCAGGTGCTGCAGGAGGAGGTCCCTCTTCCCAGCTTTCCACCCTGGGGATAAAAATAACAGTTTGCAAAATCAGCTGCTAATCTTGTTGCTAGGTAGACTTCAACGCAGGATTGCCATTTTGGGCTAAGTTGGGCCAAGCAGCTTTTCCTGGGAATCCGACTGTGCCTCGGGCTCAGGCCTGAGTCTTAGAGGAGCCTCAGGGACAGAGGCCCCTTACAAGGGAAGCCAGGATATCACCTTGCCAGAGAGAGTAGGGTGCGTGTCACACCTGACCTGTGTTGGCCCCATGGGGCGTGTCCAGGCTCCCCGAGAATCTGAGTGTGGACATCATGTGGGGTGGGGCTGTCCCACCAGGGAGGATCCAGGGGCTGGCTGGTGGGCAGGGGGTGGGTGACACCACGGTGAGCCCTCCCAGGGACTCTGTGTCCGGGTGGAGGTCCTCAGGCCTCAGGGAGAGGGCGGACAGGTGACCTGGACAGCATCAAGGGGACAGGGCTCTGGCCCCCACCTGTCACCAAGGCTTCTGTGCAGGGCCTGACCCCTAAGATGGAGCTGGTGCATGAGAGGGAGGGGCTGCCTGTCCAGCCTTAGGGGATGGTGAGCCCTGGGGGGTGGGGAGGGGACAGGAGGGTGGCTGGGGAGGGCGACACCACACAGGTTACAGGGGGAGACAGGCTGAAATCGGCAAAGGGAAAAGAACTCCAGGAGGAACCGGCACCAGCTTCCAGGCCCCTACCCCATGAAGCTGCATGGGGCGTGGGGCATGCTTGACTCTCCCCAGTGCGTGGCAGCACACACGCAGCTCTGCCAGCTGCCTCGCCCGAGCCCGTGTCAGGGTTTTCACTGGGGTCAGTCGCACTGTCGGCACAGCCGACCGCAGGCACTTGGTGCCCAGAGGTCAGATGGAGAGCGCGGAGCCGGGGCCTCAGCCAGACCAGAGCAGGCGTTCAGCATGAGCCATGTGGGTGGGAGCTGTCTGGTCGCGTCTGTCAGCTCCAGCTGCCGTTGCAAAGCACCAGGAGCTCGCAGCTGACAGGACGGTGGTGTGCTTCCTCCCCGTTCCGGTCTCTCCGGAGGCCTCTGGCCCTGGCTGGCTGAGGGCTGCCCCTCGCTGCTTCCTCACGTGACCTGTGTGCTCTGAGCCCTGGTATCACTTCTGAGTTTCCTCATCTCCTCCGAAGGGCACGGGGGAGATTGGGTCAGGCCTCACCCCAACGGCACCCCTTTAACTTCAACCCTCCTTATGGGCCCTCTTGCCAAATGCAGGCACTTCTGGGGGTTAGGGTTTCAACGTACGGATGGGGGGGCACATTTGGTGATAACCCTAGTCAAATGGACAGTGTGGCCCAAGGCTCCCGGCATGCAGAGATACTCTTTTTGGGCAGGAGCCGGTCAAACACACACCGGCCATTTCTAGGGGTTTGGAGGGTTTGGGCAGACCAGGCCTGCCGTGCCGACCCCGTGGCACAGGCCCTGTAGACACTAACCAAAAGCTAGTGCAGCTACACGGTCGTTAGAATAAACATGAAGGGAATAAGGACAACAGAGACAAAGACGGGTGTGGTGATAAAAGGCAGTACTCACCAAAAATATACAACAGTTTTAAATTTTGTATAAACATTAATAACGCCACCTCCAAGTATATAAAGAGAAATACAAAATTTGGCAATAATAGTGGTAACCTTTAAACCACCTCCTTTAATCTGTTAGAGAACAAGCCGACAAAAAAAAAAAAACCCAACTCGGTACAGAGAAGATCTGAATGACATGGTGAACAGAGGGCATATCTGACACAGTGGAACGCAAACCCCGTAATGACAAAATACACGCAGCTCTCCGATGCCTACGGAACATGACAAAAACGTATCTCATGTTTGAGCCATACATTTTAACACATTTTAAATGTTTAAAATTATTCAAACTATGTTCTGGGAGTGCAGTGTTCCCTTAAAGAGTATCTACAAATACCCTTACCAATGATGAAACATCGAAAACTTCCCCTCAGCCTAGGAGACAAGGATACACACCCTCACCACCGCCACTCACTGTGGTGTTAGAGAGCTCAGCCCATGCAGGAGGTTGAAAGGGAAGAAATAAAATAGTAATTACTTACAGGTGACGTTTGTATGTGCATACAACATCCCAGGGAATTCTGGGCAACTTATAAAAACTAATTTGTGAAATTAGCAAGGTTGCTGGCTATAATGTCAATATTTTATAAATTGCATATATATAGCAGCAACAAATAAAAATATTTTAAGAATTATCATTTACAATAGGATTATCAAACCATAAAAAAACTAGCAATAAATCTAACAAAAGACATGCAAAACCTGTATACAGGAAATTATGAACTTTAATGAGATGAAGCACACCCAGATGAAGGCTATGTTAATAGACACAATTTGACTGAGGAGATTTGGCGACCCCTTGGCTTTCCCAAATGACTCAGACGCCGGGAGGGATTGTGCAGGAGGGACGGCTTTTAGATGTCGGAGGGTCCGGTCGAGATGGAGGCGGAGGTGAACAGGCTTCGCCTTCTTGCACACCCACAGAAAGAATCACAACTAGACTTCAAAACAAAGAACACCCAGAACCGTCAGGAAATTGAGCTGTATGGAAGTCCGACAGCCAAGGATTTGAAGAAGCCACATTCATGCAGACGGGTAGGAGGGGCACAGAGAGGTGGCAGTGGCAGAACGGGAGGTCCCATATTCACGTGTGGTGGATAAAAATCAGGAGGGAGCAAGTGATCCCAGCCACAAGCCAGACTGCACAGCCCAGGGTTCCAGCCCAGGGAAGATAAATCCCCATAACTTCTGGCTGTAAAATCCAGTGGGCGTTGGGGCAGCAGAAGAAAATGCCAGATTTTCAGGAGACTCCACTTAAAGGGCCCACAGGGACTTAAAAATGCACCCAGACCCACCCCCTCTAGATTCCGCACCAGGGCAACAGCTGGAAGGGCACCCGTCACACAGGGCAAGTGCCGGGAAGACCTCCAGAAGCCAGACAGTGGCATTGTCCCCTCTCCACCCCCCCCCCACAGAACCACAAAGCTGTGAATCAAGTTCTCCCACCCTAGAGCTTACCTAAGGCTCCACCCCACACACTTTACAGGTGCCTCTTCTGCAATAGGCCATGCTACTAAGACACAGAGTCAAAGCAGCTCTACCTACTACACAGAAACAAACACAGGGAGGCTGCCGCAATGAGGAGACAAAGAAACATGGCCCAAATGAAAGAACAGATCAAAACCCCAGAAAGAAAGTTCAACAAAATGGAGTTAACCAACCTATCAGATGCAGAGTTCAAAACACTGGTGATGAGGATGCTCAAAGGACTCACTGAGCACGGCAACAACATACGGGAAGAAATGCAGGCTACACTAAGTGAAGTGAAGAAAAACCCGCAGAGCGCCAACAGTGGAGGGGAGGAAGCCGGGATTCAGATCCATGATTTGGAACATAAGGAAGAGATAAGCATTCAACCAGAACAGCAGGAAGAAAAATGAATTTAAAAAATGAGGATAGCATAAGGATGCTCTGGGATAACTTTAAATGACCCATATCCAAATCATAGGGGTGCCAGAAGGAGAAGATTAAGAGCAAGAAATTGAAAACTTATTTGAAAAAATAATGAAAGAACACTTCTCTAATTTGGTGAAGGAAATGGACACACAAGTCCAGGAAGCACAGAGAGTCCCAAACAAGATGGACCCAAAGAAGGCCACTCCAAGACATATCATAATTAAAATGTCAAAGGTTAGAGAGGAACAGAAAAGCAGCAGGAGAAAAGCAGAGAGTTACCTACAAAGGAGTTCCCATAAGACTGGCAGCTGATTTCTCGAAAGAAACTTTGCAGGCTAGAAGGGGCTGGAAAGAAGTATTCACAAAGCTATCATTTAAAATGAAAGGGCAGATAAAGTGCTTCCCAGACAAGGTCAAGTGAAAGGAGTTCATCATCACCAAGCCCTTATTGTATGAAAGAAATGTTAAAGGGATTGTCTAAGGAAAAGAAGATCAAAACCGTGAACACTAAAATGGCAACAAATTCACAACTATGAACAACCGAATCTAAACAAGCTAATCAAACAACTAGAACAGGAACAGAATCACAGAAATGGAGATCACCTGGAGGGTTATCAGCAGGGAGGGGGGTGGGGGAAAGATGCGGGGAATAAGAAGTATAATTGGTAGGTACAAAATAGACAGGGAGAGGTTAAGAATAGTATTGGAAACGGAGAAGGCAAAGAACTTACATGCATGATCCATGGACCTGAACTAAAGAAAGGAGTATTGCTGGAGGGAATGGGGGTGCCGGCGGAGGGGGGCAAAGGGAGAAAAATTGGGACAACTGTAATAGCATAATCAATAAAATATATTAGAAAAGAATGGAAGGTGGGACAGGAAGTCACCAGCAAGGAAAAATGAAAATTCATTGGAGGAAAGTAAGCTCAGGCAACATGATTGATGGCTTCTCATTGGCTGAGCTGCTAGGCTTCCATTTGCCCGGCTTGTTGCCTAGAGAAGGAAATCTTCCTCCTGCGCAATTGTCAGTGTCCACTGTATGGAGTGGGAGGTCATCTCCCCTGTTGGGGTCTGTCCCTGAATTAACTGCTGCTGTGATTGACAGGCAGCAGCGGTGGAGCCGAGAGCGCCCCCTGCAGGCCATTCCGACTCCCGTTTCAGTTGCGGTTTCTTTGCGTTCACAGACACACAGCAGACGTGCGGATGGGAAGACTCCACACAGACACGACTTCAGGTCTCTGCAATGCGAGCTACACGTTTAATGCGCATCACTCCCCAAACACTGGCAGGTGTGTGGTAGGGGCCACGTGTGTGCACACGTGCGCGCGTGTCGAATTGCAGGCTGATTCTAAGATTTACTTGAGATTGCAGGTGAATTGCAGGCAAGTTGGAAATCGTCCAAAGGGCTCCTGTGTGCTCTTCAACTGAATCCCCCGGTGCTAACGCCTGAGCACATTTGCCCGATCGGTCTTTTCCTCTGCTCGCTAACCTTTCCCCTGACTCACGTGGTCACAACGGCAGGCATGACCCTTCACTCACCCTCTCCCACACAAACGCAGCGCTGCTGGCACACCAGGACATTACTCTTGCTGCCAGGCCACGTTGGCTCGCTCCCCCAGCACCTCCCCTGGGCTCAGCGCCGGCCCAACGGCATCCAGCCCCCTGCCGCTAGGCAGGGTCTTCTTGCCGAGAACGGCTCTTCAGTCTTCACTTGCCTTCGGGACTTGGCGTTTGGGCGTATCTTCTCCCTGGACTCTCTGCTCCATTTGCGAGGGTGTCTTTATGTCAACCTTGTTTCTTAAGGACATTTTTACTGTGGAAGAGTTTGGGGGGTGACAACCTTCAGCGCTTCGCTCCCGTCGTCTCATTGCTGCCTGTCATGGCTTTTGGTGGGACGTCCGTGGCGCGTCTTGGCCGCTCTCTTGAACATAACGTGCCTTTTTCTCTGGCTGCTTCCTGGATTTTCTTTGGTTTCCAGAGCTGTGGGTGTCTGAGTGTGGTTCTCTGTATATTTATGCTGATTGGTGTTTGTTGAGATTATTAGATATGTAAATTGATGTTTTTCATCAAATTTGGGAGGTTTTTGGCCATTATAGCTTCAAATATTTATTCTGCTTCTGTCTCACGCGCTCTTCTGAGACTCCAGTTATGCGAGAGAGAGGGCTGGCCGCTCTTCCCAGGTCTCTCTGGAGCTCCCCTTTTCCCCAGCCTTTGCACCCCAAACCTTCAGATGAGATCATTCCTACTGATCCGCCTTGAGGCACACCTCCTGTTTTGATCCATTCACCGATTAAAATCATATCTTTCTTTAATTCTTTGAACATATTTATAATAGTGGCTTTATAGTCTGTTAAGTCCAACATCTGGGTCATTTTGGGTTCAGTTTCTCAGTTTCTGATTTTTTTTTTTTTTTGGCCTGGGATCACTTTTTTCTGTTTCTTTGTTTACCTAGTGTTTTTAAATCACATACAGGGCATTGTAGCTGATATGCTGTGAAGCTCGGTATTCTGTTAATTTCCTCTGTGGAGTGTGGACCATGGCCGTGAGCAAGTCAGCTGCCACGCTGCCCCATCGCTGGAAGTCGCCTGCATTTGGTTTTGTGCACTGTCGTTGCTCATCCTGGATCCCGAGGCACCCCCAGGGCCCGCTGCTCACACACGGCCACACTCTGCCCTGTGCACACACTGCCTGACTGTCTGCAAGGACCTGCGGGTCCCCGCCTGCAGCCTGGAGCCCCTGCCCTGGCTTGGGTCCGTGTGACCTCGGTGGAACAGCCGGGTGTTGTCCCCTGGTGAGAGCTGAGCAATTGATTGTAAGTTTTCCTGCTGGGGAGTCCACTCCACACCGTCTGCCAATGGCTGTCTCAGACACTTTGTCCAGGGTTATGGCTACTTATGGTGGAATCTTACATTTAAAAAAAAAAGTTATATGTTAAAAAATACAGGATATGTATATTGATTTTAGAGAGAGAAGGTGGGGGGAGAGAAACATTGACGTGAGAAAGAAACATCAATCAGCTGCCTCCCATTTACGCCCTGACCGGGGATTGAACCAACCACCTTTTGGTGTAGGGACGTCACTCCAACTCAGCGAGCCACTCTGCCAGGGCCGGGTGAGCTTCCCGACAGAGAAGGCAATGCTGTCTCCACTTCCAGCCCCACGCCCTCCTTGACCCCATGTGCCCCAGCCCCACGGCCCACTGAGGCTCTGATGGACACTCCCGCCTGGGGCTCCCTGGGGACTCATCTCCTGTCCTCTCGCCCTCTTCTTGGTCCTTCTCGCTCTGTAATCACTGCCCCCCCAGACCACCTGCCCCATTCCCCTTCCCCCAGAGAACCCACACAGTCCCTTTTGTCTCCTCCTGGTGGCATTCACTATGCTGTGGCTTCTGCTCCTCCTTCTCGGTGCCTCCCCTCTGGGCCCTCAGGCCTCCTCTCCACTCTGGCCTGCAGGCCTGTCTTCACCCCCCATGGCAGGTGGTAGTGCCTGGAACCCTGCCCCCCGCCCTGAGCAGAACCAGACACCTTCTCGCCCAGCCTGCTCCTCTCTGCTGTCCCTCGGTGCTGATGCCCTTCGCAGCCCCAGTCCCCACACTCACTTCTCGCCTGCAGGGGCCTCCACGTCCTGATTCCAAACCAGCCTTCAAGTGGACGCTGTGGCCCCTGCCAAACGCTGGCCATTGTTCGTGTTCGCACCAACACCGCAGAGATGGTGAGACACGCATTTCCCAGGTGCTGCTCCAGCAGAGTCTCTCTGGGGGAGGGAACAGGAGGGTTCAGGAGGCCCTGGGTGCCAGCCGCTGTGGCAGAGACCTGATGGGGTGGGAGGAGGGAGCTGCCCTTGCCCACCGGGCCCAGGGACTGCGGGGCCTGAGCGGCAGCCTACCTCCCCCCGGGGGGCCGAGCACAGGCAGGGCTGCCCAGCGCCTGGCTGACCCCTGCCAGTGTCCAGGCCTACGGGCCAGTCTGCCAAACCCCTGGCTGAGTCCCGCCCTCTTCCTGCATGGATGGGCCTCCCCCACAGAGCCCCTGCTCCTGTGTCAGAGCCCCAAAGCCAGGGTGGCCTGCAGGGCGGGCTGCGGTGTGAGGGTCTTGTCCCTGTGTGGGGCTTGCTCCCTCTGCACCTGCTGGGGGGGCCGGATGCTGCAGCAGCCATGGTGCCCCCCGGGGCCTGGCAGGACAGGCTGGCAGTGCCACGCACTCTGCGGGGCTCAGGGTCCACCTGCGCCCTGTCCTCCACCAACTGCCCTCAGGGTTCCCTGGTGATGGGGAGACCAGACACCAGGAGACCCTGAAACTGCGGGCACCTTAGAGGAGGCAGAGGACCCTGGGAGGCAGAACGAGGGGCATGGAGCTTACCCATCCCCCACTGCCGGTGGTGGGGGGCATCTTTGGGGCCAAGGACCAGGACCTCCAGTTCTTGTCTCTCATTTGGACACTTTACAGGTGGCCTGCACAACCTGCTTCCTGGGTGGCCGCAGGCCCGGGGCCTGGGAGGACCCTGCATCGTGCTGGCCTCCCACCTGCCGGCTGCTGTGGGCTCCACTGCCCGAGCCCCTCAGAGTGAGGTGGCGTGGGGCCTGTGCACGCAGGGCTAGGACGGGCCTCGGACACCGGGCCACAGTGTCCCGTAATTACGCGCTGTGTGCAAACTGCGTTATATTTGGCTCCCCCCACGCACGAGGCTCTGTCTCCACGGAGCTCTCCCTCCCGCATCACGTGCTGGCGTCTCCATCCCCTCCCCCGAGTAGCTGCCAGGCGCCTGGCCAGGGTGGGAGGCGATTTGGGTTGTTTCCAGTTTTCTTGGTTATAAATAGCATCGCTCTGCATGTCTTTATTACAAATCCTTCCTCCGAAACCCTGAATAACTGAGCCCCGGGGGCACCCAGGACCCAGCGCGCGCATCCTACAAAGCCCTTTTCGCTTCCTGGCGGTCCCACTGCGCGGCGTGGGTGGCACTGCGGGTGGACGCCGGGCCTGGGGGTGGGACACAGCCGGTCCCCAGCAGGGATGCAGGCTCAGGGCACAACGGAACACGCACTGGAGGGAGGGAACACGCCGTGTCTCCCGACATCTCCTTCCCTCCGACGTGGGACAGGTTCATGGTGCACCTGGGCCCTGGCGCCGGAGGGAGGACTGCTTGTTCCCTCCTCGGAACCATTGGGTTCACTTGTTTCTCCGTAATTTTCGTTGACTTTTTTTAATTAGTACAAATATAATAAGTAAAAACATTCTTACTGTGCAAAGTTCAGCCCAGTTTTGACATTTCTTCTGCGGTACCTTTTTTTTTTTGGAGTCAGGGAGCTGGGTTGGAACAAAGCCTGGCCTTGCGGGGCCCTGAGTCCAGGAGCCTGGTGCTGAGACCCGACCTGAGGGGTCGATGTTGGACAGGTAGGGGACCCCCAGCCAGCCAGAGGCCTGGGGGTGCAGGAGGGGTGGTGGGCTCAGCAGGGGGCCCCGCACCCCAGGAGTGCAGCCTCTCACGGCCAGTGCTGCCTAGCGAGAGGGAGGAGGTCTGCAGGGCCCGTCCTCGCCTGTCCTTGGGCTCGGCCTTTGGGCAGGACCCTGGCCACGTCCCGGCTCATGGTTAGCTTTGCTGCTTTGCTCTTTCAGTGTTTAGGTGGCACAGACTCCCGCGGGAGCCTCCGGTGCCCAGCAGCGCACAGGTGAACAAACAGCAGGAAGTGGCCCCGCCTCGAGGGCCGTCTCCTCCGCCTCTTTCGCCCTGAAACACCAGTGGCTCCAGATGCGCACTCGGCAGCCGCCACCCGGCCACCCTCCAGCGGTCACTTTGCTGGAGACTGATGCAGGGCGACAGCGAGACTGGGCGTTTTCTGTTGGTCTCGGGCACTCGCCCTCCTCCTGCCCAGGGTGACAGTCACCGCAGGGCCAGCCGTCCCGCGTGAGTAGAGCGTGGGGTGACGGGCACCAGCTGGAGAGCCAATTGGATGTGGTGCTAGCACCAGCTTTGCCACAGACTAGCGGTGTGACGGCAGCCCAGTTGCAGCATTCTCTGTGCCTCCGTTTCCTCATCTGTAAGAAGAGGCTGACGACCCCCCTGCCTCGCAGGGTCACTATAAAATCTAATAGAGTGGAGGGCAGACCTTCAGAAGGGTTTCCTGCACGTAGTGAGTGCACCATACAATAAATCTAGCTTGGTCTTCATCACCGTCACCACCATCAGCACCATCACCATCATCTTCACAACCTTCATCACCATCACCGCCGTGACCACCATGGCGCCCTGCCACAGGCCTGCCCCTTCGTCCAGCATGGGCTGCCGCATCGGTGACCGGGGAGAGGTGGATTAGGGTTTCCCTGCTCTGGGGGACCGCAGCCTGCCCTTCCAGGCAGGTGGCTGTGGCTGGGATGGGTGGTGACAGTGACATCCCTCCCACGACAACAGACCCTGGGGGTAAGGGGGCCAGAGGAGGCCATGGCTTCCTTGGGATAACCAGCCCGTATGAAGCACTTTGGCTCTGCAGATGCGATGCTCGTTGCCATGGGGACCATCCTAACAATAACCTCCCAGAACTGATATTCCCCACACCCGCCCCAGCTGCCAGTCAGGAGGGAGCACCCTCCTCACTGACAAAAGCCAGCCAGAAGGGACAAGGGGGTAGTGGACAGGATGTGGGGTGCTGGGGTAAGGTGGGATGGGGGGCCAGAGCCAGGGGAGAGGACTTCGGGTGTGGGGCCCAGGAAGAGCCATGGCTGACAGCCCTTCACATTCCAACCACCCCACTCTGCCGCCTGGAGGTGGGGGTGCGCCATGCTGTGAGTGGGGGTGAGGGTGGGACATAGAGGCAGGGATGTCTGGGCCCCACCACTCCCCACTGTGGCGCCCTGGTCACCCCGCCTTCCTGCCCCCGCAGTTGCTCTGGGTCACACCCTCAGTGCTTCAGTATGGGGAAGGGCTGCTGGGGGGACCCCAGGTGCTAACAGGAGTAGAACGGGGACCTCCAGGTGCACCCCTTAGTGACCCTGATTCTTGTGTGATTTTGGTCCTGGGCAGCCTCCCCACCAACTGATGGAACCTCAAAACAAACTGCCAAAACGCTGCTGGGCCCTCACTCGGGGCCGTGGAAGCCACACATGTGGGAGTGTGAATGCATACATGTGTGAGTGTGTGCGTGCGTGTGAAAGTGTGTGTGTGAAAATAAAGGACGAGAGGCCGTCACGGAGCAGTGGGGTTTCAGTGCCAGGTGCCTCTCGGCTGGTGACGCTGGGCAAGTCGGCCCCCCTCTGTGTGTCTGCTGCCCCACAGAGGGACAGGGCAGTGCCGGCGGCACACACCTGCCTCGGACTGTCTGAGAATTAAATGAGATGAGACACGCAGGGCGTGTGCCAACCAGTCAGCGTCCCCACGACTTCAAGGCCACATGCCCACAGCCCAGGCTCGCGCTGGCAGGAGCGGGTGTGACCTTGGTGGCACCCAGGCGCGACCTCGTGTTGTTGGTTTTCGCATCACAGTTGACTGCGCGGGACCAACTGCCCCCTCCCCGCCCCCCGAGGGCCCAGCGTGTGGGGGCAGAGACTCCGGGGGGGCTGCACACGGTCCAAGAGGGACCTGCCCAGAGAGGTGCATTGCCTGCCAGAACGGCCAGGGCCGCTGCCAGGTGTGGAGCTGGCCTCCCTTTGGCCGTCCCTTCTGAGATCAAAGCCGTGTTCCACACAGGGTCCTCCCTGTCCCCGCCCAGGACACACCATCACCCTGAGTGTCCTCTGCCTCTAGCTGTCTCCTCATTGTCAGTTGGGTCTACAAGGTCTACAGAACCACCCAGAACCCAGACTGGCCCCCCGGGCTGCCAATCTGCCGGAGACCCCTGTGCCTAGGGCATCCTGGTGGGGAGGCCCAGCTGCCCCCACCCCAGAATCCCTTCCATGTGAACTTTTACCCAGGAAACGTTTCTTCCCAAGACCGGCCCTGGGCTGGCCACCAAGGCGGGGAGGAGCAGCAGGGGTTAGGAGCCTGCGGCCAATGTCAGTGCAGCTGGGTGACGGGGTCCAGCGTGGGCTGCAGGGGCGCTCTTCCTCGGGGCCTGCAGGGGAACGACCCTGGCCTGGCCCCGGCCCCCCAGGAGTGGGGGGTGCCAGAGCCCACGGGCCCTCTTCACTGTAGCTGAAGGCCCTGTTCTAGATGGTGCCTGGGCGTGGCCCTGGGGAGGCTCCTCGGTGGAAAAACGGGGTCAGCCCAGCCTCTCCAGCCCGGCCCTCCCCCCACCTCTGCTCCAGGGCTATTTTCAAGGTGGACCCTCTCCTATCAAGCCACAGCAGCAGCTGACAGGCGGACTGACAGGCAGACCTGCCCGGGAGGGGGGATGTGCCCCTCCCTGGCAGGGGCTGTGAGCTCTCAGGACCTGGAGTTCCTGTTCTCTTGACTCAAGGACCCAGGGCCCAACCCACTTCCCTCCCTGGGACTCCAGTGCAGACACCGCAGCTCAGGGTGGGGGGGCTGGGACCCTTGGGGAGGGACAGCCTCCACCCTTTCCTGCCCCACTGCCAGTGTCCCCAGTGCGCCCTGGTCTGGGACGCTCCTGTGCAGCCTAGGGGGACAGGAACCGGAAGCTGCCTTGGGCAGGGTCAGGTAGCATCTCCTGAGCCCGAAGTTGTGGGTAGTGACTCCTGCGGGGGGTGACACGTGTCCCTGTCCCTGCTTTGTGCCCCAGCCCCTCTTGCAGTTCGGGGCAAGGTGGGCCTTCAGGGAGAGACAGGGCAGGGTTCACTGTGCACTATTGCGTGCGAGTGCGTGTGCGCGCAGGGGGCCACCAGCAAGGGGCAGAGAGGCCAGCTGGGGCAGCCGGCTGTGCCTGTGTGTGAGGCCCTGCGCCCCAGGCGTGTGAAGAGTGAGGCTGTGTGCACAGGGGGCATGTGCACGCGTGGCAGGTGTGTGTGTAGGGAGCGGGTGCGGTGAGGACGCAGGTGCGTGTGCAGGGGTGCAGGGAGCGGGTGCGTGTGCAGAACGCGGGTTCGGATAAGGGCGCGGGCGCGGGGTGTGTGCAGCGCGCGGGTGCGTGTGCGGGGCGCGGGCTCGGGTGCGGGGCTCGCGCAGGGGGCGGCGGGCGGGGCGGGAGCGGCGGCGGTGACAGCTGCGCCCGCGCTCCCCGCGCGTAGGTGTGCGGCGCGTTCCTGGAGGGGACGGAGCGCGCAGATCTCGCGTGCGCTCGCAGCCCAGGCCGGCCCCCGCCCCGCGCCGCGAGCCGAGGTGTCGCCCGCGCCCGCGCCTGTGTCGCCGCCGTGCCCGAGAGCGGGAGCCGGAGTCGCCGCCGCCGCCCGAGTGCAGAAGAGCGCACGCCGAGGCTGTCTGTCACCGCCATGGCCACCACGGTGACCTGCACTCGCTTCACCGACGAGTACCAGCTCTACGAGGATATTGGCAAGTAAGAGCCGCGGCGCGTGCGGGCAGGGCCGAGACCCCGGAGATCAGGACGCTCCGCGCCGCCGGCTCCGGGCGCACTGCGGCCCCGCGCGCCCCCGGCTCCTCCCGGCTCAGGGCCCGAAGCGTACAGCCCCGCGCGGCCCCGACCCCCGGGCCCCAGGCCCAGCCGCCGGACCTTAGTGTGCGCGGCCTTGCCCGGCCCTGCCCAGCTCGGCCGCCCGGCCAGAAGCCCCGGGCTCTGGGCGCTGGGCTCGGCGCAGCGGGGGCGGCAGCAGGTGTCCTAGGAGCGCCCGGCAGACGTGACGCATTAGGCGGCCGGAGGTCAGAGAGGAGGGGTGCACGGGGGTAGCCGCGAGGCCTAGAGCGCAGGGGAGGGGGCCGCCCGGGCCGGAGGGTCGTCCCTGAGTGGGCCTGGCTGTCCCCACCCCCACTGAGCAGCCGGCTGCGGGGGCGGCAGGACCTGCTCCGCGCTTGCTCTTCCGCGTGGCTCCATCCGAGCGAGGTGGGGGGGGGGTACTTGCTGCGCGCCGGACCGCGTGGGAACAGCCTCTGCCGCGGGGGTCCCCGGGGAATCTGGGTTCTGGGGGATTTCCCCCAGATCCTTCTGGAAAGAGGAGTCTGGAGAGCCGGTGACTGAGGCCGGGAGGCTGGTCAGCCAGGGGGCTGACATGAGGCGTGAGGCAGGGAAACCTGACGGGCTCCCGATTTCAGGGCCACTGAGGTGGGCGGGGGCGGGGGCGACTCGGCGGCGGCGCTGGTGGGGAGGGCCGCGAAGGGCCGTTCCAGGAAGGACCTCACCGGGAACAGGTGGCTCCTGCGCTCTGCTTGC
>NC_071392.1:0-17500 GCF_022682495.2 Desmodus rotundus | reverse complement strand
TAGGGTTAGGGTTAGGGTTAGGGTTAGGGTTAGGGTTAGGGTTAGGGTTAGGGTTAGGGTTAGGGTTAGGGTTAGGGTTAGGGTTAGGGTTAGGGTTAGGGTTAGGGTTAGGGTTAGGGTTAGGGTTAGGGTTAGGGTTAGGGTTAGGGTTAGGGTTAGGGTTAGGGTTAGGGTTAGGGTTAGGGTTAGGGTTAGGGTTAGGGTTAGGGTTAGGGTTAGGGTTAGGGTTAGGGTTAGGGTTAGGGTTAGGGTTAGGGTTAGGGTTAGGGTTAGGGTTAGGGTTAGGGTTAGGGTTAGGGTTAGGGTTAGGGTTAGGGTTAGGGTTAGGGTTAGGGTTAGGGTTAGGGTTAGGGTTAGGGTTAGGGTTAGGGTTAGGGTTAGGGTTAGGGTTAGGGTTAGGGTTAGGGTTAGGGTTAGGGTTAGGGTTAGGGTTAGGGTTAGGGTTAGGGTTAGGGTTAGGGTTAGGGTTAGGGTTAGGGTTAGGGTTAGGGTTAGGGTTAGGGTTAGGGTTAGGGTTAGGGTTAGGGTTAGGGTTAGGGTTAGGGTTAGGGTTAGGGTTAGGGTTAGGGTTAGGGTTAGGGTTAGGGTTAGGGTTAGGGTTAGGGTTAGGGTTAGGGTTAGGGTTAGGGTTAGGGTTAGGGTTAGGGTTAGGGTTAGGGTTAGGGTTAGGGTTAGGGTTAGGGTTAGGGTTAGGGTTAGGGTTAGGGTTAGGGTTAGGGTTAGGGTTAGGGTTAGGGTTAGGGTTAGGGTTAGGGTTAGGGTTAGGGTTAGGGTTAGGGTTAGGGTTAGGGTTAGGGTTAGGGTTAGGGTTAGGGTTAGGGTTAGGGTTAGGGTTAGGGTTAGGGTTAGGGTTAGGGTTAGGGTTAGGGTTAGGGTTAGGGTTAGGGTTAGGGTTAGGGTTAGGGTTAGGGTTAGGGTTAGGGTTAGGGTTAGGGTTAGGGTTAGGGTTAGGGTTAGGGTTAGGGTTAGGGTTAGGGTTAGGGTTAGGGTTAGGGTTAGGGTTAGGGTTAGGGTTAGGGTTAGGGTTAGGGTTAGGGTTAGGGTTAGGGTTAGGGTTAGGGTTAGGGTTAGGGTTAGGGTTAGGGTTAGGGTTAGGGTTAGGGTTAGGGTTAGGGTTAGGGTTAGGGTTAGGGTTAGGGTTAGGGTTAGGGTTAGGGTTAGGGTTAGGGTTAGGGTTAGGGTTAGGGTTAGGGTTAGGGTTAGGGTTAGGGTTAGGGTTAGGGTTAGGGTTAGGGTTAGGGTTAGGGTTAGGGTTAGGGTTAGGGTTAGGGTTAGGGTTAGGGTTAGGGTTAGGGTTAGGGTTAGGGTTAGGGTTAGGGTTAGGGTTAGGGTTAGGGTTAGGGTTAGGGTTAGGGTTAGGGTTAGGGTTAGGGTTAGGGTTAGGGTTAGGGTTAGGGTTAGGGTTAGGGTTAGGGTTAGGGTTAGGGTTAGGGTTAGGGTTAGGGTTAGGGTTAGGGTTAGGGTTAGGGTTAGGGTTAGGGTTAGGGTTAGGGTTAGGGTTAGGGTTAGGGTTAGGGTTAGGGTTAGGGTTAGGGTTAGGGTTAGGGTTAGGGTTAGGGTTAGGGTTAGGGTTAGGGTTAGGGTTAGGGTTAGGGTTAGGGTTAGGGTTAGGGTTAGGGTTAGGGTTAGGGTTAGGGTTAGGGTTAGGGTTAGGGTTAGGGTTAGGGTTAGGGTTAGGGTTAGGGTTAGGGTTAGGGTTAGGGTTAGGGTTAGGGTTAGGGTTAGGGTTAGGGTTAGGGTTAGGGTTAGGGTTAGGGTTAGGGTTAGGGTTAGGGTTAGGGTTAGGGTTAGGGTTAGGGTTAGGGTTAGGGTTAGGGTTAGGGTTAGGGTTAGGGTTAGGGTTAGGGTTAGGGTTAGGGTTAGGGTTAGGGTTAGGGTTAGGGTTAGGGTTAGGGTTAGGGTTAGGGTTAGGGTTAGGGTTAGGGTTAGGGTTAGGGTTAGGGTTAGGGTTAGGGTTAGGGTTAGGGTTAGGGTTAGGGTTAGGGTTAGGGTTAGGGTTAGGGTTAGGGTTAGGGTTAGGGTTAGGGTTAGGGTTAGGGTTAGGGTTAGGGTTAGGGTTAGGGTTAGGGTTAGGGTTAGGGTTAGGGTTAGGGTTAGGGTTAGGGTTAGGGTTAGGGTTAGGGTTAGGGTTAGGGTTAGGGTTAGGGTTAGGGTTAGGGTTAGGGTTAGGGTTAGGGTTAGGGTTAGGGTTAGGGTTAGGGTTAGGGTTAGGGTTAGGGTTAGGGTTAGGGTTAGGGTTAGGGTTAGGGTTAGGGTTAGGGTTAGGGTTAGGGTTAGGGTTAGGGTTAGGGTTAGGGTTAGGGTTAGGGTTAGGGTTAGGGTTAGGGTTAGGGTTAGGGTTAGGGTTAGGGTTAGGGTTAGGGTTAGGGTTAGGGTTAGGGTTAGGGTTAGGGTTAGGGTTAGGGTTAGGGTTAGGGTTAGGGTTAGGGTTAGGGTTAGGGTTAGGGTTAGGGTTAGGGTTAGGGTTAGGGTTAGGGTTAGGGTTAGGGTTAGGGTTAGGGTTAGGGTTAGGGTTAGGGTTAGGGTTAGGGTTAGGGTTAGGGTTAGGGTTAGGGTTAGGGTTAGGGTTAGGGTTAGGGTTAGGGTTAGGGTTAGGGTTAGGGTTAGGGTTAGGGTTAGGGTTAGGGTTAGGGTTAGGGTTAGGGTTAGGGTTAGGGTTAGGGTTAGGGTTAGGGTTAGGGTTAGGGTTAGGGTTAGGGTTAGGGTTAGGGTTAGGGTTAGGGTTAGGGTTAGGGTTAGGGTTAGGGTTAGGGTTAGGGTTAGGGTTAGGGTTAGGGTTAGGGTTAGGGTTAGGGTTAGGGTTAGGGTTAGGGTTAGGGTTAGGGTTAGGGTTAGGGTTAGGGTTAGGGTTAGGGTTAGGGTTAGGGTTAGGGTTAGGGTTAGGGTTAGGGTTAGGGTTAGGGTTAGGGTTAGGGTTAGGGTTAGGGTTAGGGTTAGGGTTAGGGTTAGGGTTAGGGTTAGGGTTAGGGTTAGGGTTAGGGTTAGGGTTAGGGTTAGGGTTAGGGTTAGGGTTAGGGTTAGGGTTAGGGTTAGGGTTAGGGTTAGGGTTAGGGTTAGGGTTAGGGTTAGGGTTAGGGTTAGGGTTAGGGTTAGGGTTAGGGTTAGGGTTAGGGTTAGGGTTAGGGTTAGGGTTAGGGTTAGGGTTAGGGTTAGGGTTAGGGTTAGGGTTAGGGTTAGGGTTAGGGTTAGGGTTAGGGTTAGGGTTAGGGTTAGGGTTAGGGTTAGGGTTAGGGTTAGGGTTAGGGTTAGGGTTAGGGTTAGGGTTAGGGTTAGGGTTAGGGTTAGGGTTAGGGTTAGGGTTAGGGTTAGGGTTAGGGTTAGGGTTAGGGTTAGGGTTAGGGTTAGGGTTAGGGTTAGGGTTAGGGTTAGGGTTAGGGTTAGGGTTAGGGTTAGGGTTAGGGTTAGGAGGTTAGGGTTAGGGTTAGGGTTAGGGTTAGGGTTAGGGTTAGGGTTAGGGTTAGGGTTAGGGTTAGGGTTAGGGTTAGGGTTAGGGTTAGGGTTAGGGTTAGGGTTAGGGTTAGGGTTAGGGTTAGGGTTAGGGTTAGGGTTAGGGTTAGGGTTAGGGTTAGGGTTAGGGTTAGGGTTAGGGTTAGGGTTAGGGTTAGGGTTAGGGTTAGGGTTAGGGTTAGGGTTAGGGTTAGGGTTAGGGTTAGGGTTAGGGTTAGGGTTAGGGTTAGGGTTAGGGTTAGGGTTAGGGTTAGGGTTAGGGTTAGGGTTAGGGTTAGGGTTAGGGTTAGGGTTAGGGTTAGGGTTAGGGTTAGGGTTAGGGTTAGGGTTAGGGTTAGGGTTAGGGTTAGGGTTAGGGTTAGGGTTAGGGTTAGGGTTAGGGTTAGGGTTAGGGTTAGGGTTAGGGTTAGGGTTAGGGTTAGGGTTAGGGTTAGGGTTAGGGTTAGGGTTAGGGTTAGGGTTAGGGTTAGGGTTAGGGTTAGGGTTAGGGTTAGGGTTAGGGTTAGGGTTAGGGTTAGGGTTAGGGTTAGGGTTAGGGTTAGGGTTAGGGTTAGGGTTAGGGTTAGGGTTAGGGTTAGGGTTAGGGTTAGGGTTAGGGTTAGGGTTAGGGTTAGGGTTAGGGTTAGGGTTAGGGTTAGGGTTAGGGTTAGGGTTAGGGTTAGGGTTAGGGTTAGGGTTAGGGTTAGGGTTAGGGTTAGGGTTAGGGTTAGGGTTAGGGTTAGGGTTAGGGTTAGGGTTAGGGTTAGGGTTAGGGTTAGGGTTAGGGTTAGGGTTAGGGTTAGGGTTAGGGTTAGGGTTAGGGTTAGGGTTAGGGTTAGGGTTAGGGTTAGGGTTAGGGTTAGGGTTAGGGTTAGGGTTAGGGTTAGGGTTAGGGTTAGGGTTAGGGTTAGGGTTAGGGTTAGGGTTAGGGTTAGGGTTAGGGTTAGGGTTAGGGTTAGGGTTAGGGTTAGGGTTAGGGTTAGGGTTAGGGTTAGGGTTAGGGTTAGGGTTAGGGTTAGGGTTAGGGTTAGGGTTAGGGTTAGGGTTAGGGTTAGGGTTAGGGTTAGGGTTAGGGTTAGGGTTAGGGTTAGGGTTAGGGTTAGGGTTAGGGTTAGGGTTAGGGTTAGGGTTAGGGTTAGGGTTAGGGTTAGGGTTAGGGTTAGGGTTAGGGTTAGGGTTAGGGTTAGGGTTAGGGTTAGGGTTAGGGTTAGGGTTAGGGTTAGGGTTAGGGTTAGGGTTAGGGTTAGGGTTAGGGTTAGGGTTAGGGTTAGGGTTAGGGTTAGGGTTAGGGTTAGGGTTAGGGTTAGGGTTAGGGTTAGGGTTAGGGTTAGGGTTAGGGTTAGGGTTAGGGTTAGGGTTAGGGTTAGGGTTAGGGTTAGGGTTAGGGTTAGGGTTAGGGTTAGGGTTAGGGTTAGGGTTAGGGTTAGGGTTAGGGTTAGGGTTAGGGTTAGGGTTAGGGTTAGGGTTAGGGTTAGGGTTAGGGTTAGGGTTAGGGTTAGGGTTAGGGTTAGGGTTAGGGTTAGGGTTAGGGTTAGGGTTAGGGTTAGGGTTAGGGTTAGGGTTAGGGTTAGGGTTAGGGTTAGGGTTAGGGTTAGGGTTAGGGTTAGGGTTAGGGTTAGGGTTAGGGTTAGGGTTAGGGTTAGGGTTAGGGTTAGGGTTAGGGTTAGGGTTAGGGTTAGGGTTAGGGTTAGGGTTAGGGTTAGGGTTAGGGTTAGGGTTAGGGTTAGGGTTAGGGTTAGGGTTAGGGTTAGGGTTAGGGTTAGGGTTAGGGTTAGGGTTAGGGTTAGGGTTAGGGTTAGGGTTAGGGTTAGGGTTAGGGTTAGGGTTAGGGTTAGGGTTAGGGTTAGGGTTAGGGTTAGGGTTAGGGTTAGGGTTAGGGTTAGGGTTAGGGTTAGGGTTAGGGTTAGGGTTAGGGTTAGGGTTAGGGTTAGGGTTAGGGTTAGGGTTAGGGTTAGGGTTAGGGTTAGGGTTAGGGTTAGGGTTAGGGTTAGGGTTAGGGTTAGGGTTAGGGTTAGGGTTAGGGTTAGGGTTAGGGTTAGGGTTAGGGTTAGGGTTAGGGTTAGGGTTAGGGTTAGGGTTAGGGTTAGGGTTAGGGTTAGGGTTAGGGTTAGGGTTAGGGTTAGGGTTAGGGTTAGGGTTAGGGTTAGGGTTAGGGTTAGGGTTAGGGTTAGGGTTAGGGTTAGGGTTAGGGTTAGGGTTAGGGTTAGGGTTAGGGTTAGGGTTAGGGTTAGGGTTAGGGTTAGGGTTAGGGTTAGGGTTAGGGTTAGGGTTAGGGTTAGGGTTAGGGTTAGGGTTAGGGTTAGGGTTAGGGTTAGGGTTAGGGTTAGGGTTAGGGTTAGGGTTAGGGTTAGGGTTAGGGTTAGGGTTAGGGTTAGGGTTAGGGTTAGGGTTAGGGTTAGGGTTAGGGTTAGGGTTAGGGTTAGGGTTAGGGTTAGGGTTAGGGTTAGGGTTAGGGTTAGGGTTAGGGTTAGGGTTAGGGTTAGGGTTAGGGTTAGGGTTAGGGTTAGGGTTAGGGTTAGGGTTAGGGTTAGGGTTAGGGTTAGGGTTAGGGTTAGGGTTAGGGTTAGGGTTAGGGTTAGGGTTAGGGTTAGGGTTAGGGTTAGGGTTAGGGTTAGGGTTAGGGTTAGGGTTAGGGTTAGGGTTAGGGTTAGGGTTAGGGTTAGGGTTAGGGTTAGGGTTAGGGTTAGGGTTAGGGTTAGGGTTAGGGTTAGGGTTAGGGTTAGGGTTAGGGTTAGGGTTAGGGTTAGGGTTAGGGTTAGGGTTAGGGTTAGGGTTAGGGTTAGGGTTAGGGTTAGGGTTAGGGTTAGGGTTAGGGTTAGGGTTAGGGTTAGGGTTAGGGTTAGGGTTAGGGTTAGGGTTAGGGTTAGGGTTAGGGTTAGGGTTAGGGTTAGGGTTAGGGTTAGGGTTAGGGTTAGGGTTAGGGTTAGGGTTAGGGTTAGGGTTAGGGTTAGGGTTAGGGTTAGGGTTAGGGTTAGGGTTAGGGTTAGGGTTAGGGTTAGGGTTAGGGTTAGGGTTAGGGTTAGGGTTAGGGTTAGGGTTAGGGTTAGGGTTAGGGTTAGGGTTAGGGTTAGGGTTAGGGTTAGGGTTAGGGTTAGGGTTAGGGTTAGGGTTAGGGTTAGGGTTAGGGTTAGGGTTAGGGTTAGGGTTAGGGTTAGGGTTAGGGTTAGGGTTAGGGTTAGGGTTAGGGTTAGGGTTAGGGTTAGGGTTAGGGTTAGGGTTAGGGTTAGGGTTAGGGTTAGGGTTAGGGTTAGGGTTAGGGTTAGGGTTAGGGTTAGGGTTAGGGTTAGGGTTAGGGTTAGGGTTAGGGTTAGGGTTAGGGTTAGGGTTAGGGTTAGGGTTAGGGTTAGGGTTAGGGTTAGGGTTAGGGTTAGGGTTAGGGTTAGGGTTAGGGTTAGGGTTAGGGTTAGGGTTAGGGTTAGGGTTAGGGTTAGGGTTAGGGTTAGGGTTAGGGTTAGGGTTAGGGTTAGGGTTAGGGTTAGGGTTAGGGTTAGGGTTAGGGTTAGGGTTAGGGTTAGGGTTAGGGTTAGGGTTAGGGTTAGGGTTAGGGTTAGGGTTAGGGTTAGGGTTAGGGTTAGGGTTAGGGTTAGGGTTAGGGTTAGGGTTAGGGTTAGGGTTAGGGTTAGGGTTAGGGTTAGGGTTAGGGTTAGGGTTAGGGTTAGGGTTAGGGTTAGGGTTAGGGTTAGGGTTAGGGTTAGGGTTAGGGTTAGGGTTAGGGTTAGGGTTAGGGTTAGGGTTAGGGTTAGGGTTAGGGTTAGGGTTAGGGTTAGGGTTAGGGTTAGGGTTAGGGTTAGGGTTAGGGTTAGGGTTAGGGTTAGGGTTAGGGTTAGGGTTAGGGTTAGGGTTAGGGTTAGGGTTAGGGTTAGGGTTAGGGTTAGGGTTAGGGTTAGGGTTAGGGTTAGGGTTAGGGTTAGGGTTAGGGTTAGGGTTAGGGTTAGGGTTAGGGTTAGGGTTAGGGTTAGGGTTAGGGTTAGGGTTAGGGTTAGGGTTAGGGTTAGGGTTAGGGTTAGGGTTAGGGTTAGGGTTAGGGTTAGGGTTAGGGTTAGGGTTAGGGTTAGGGTTAGGGTTAGGGTTAGGGTTAGGGTTAGGGTTAGGGTTAGGGTTAGGGTTAGGGTTAGGGTTAGGGTTAGGGTTAGGGTTAGGGTTAGGGTTAGGGTTAGGGTTAGGGTTAGGGTTAGGGTTAGGGTTAGGGTTAGGGTTAGGGTTAGGGTTAGGGTTAGGGTTAGGGTTAGGGTTAGGGTTAGGGTTAGGGTTAGGGTTAGGGTTAGGGTTAGGGTTAGGGTTAGGGTTAGGGTTAGGGTTAGGGTTAGGGTTAGGGTTAGGGTTAGGGTTAGGGTTAGGGTTAGGGTTAGGGTTAGGGTTAGGGTTAGGGTTAGGGTTAGGGTTAGGGTTAGGGTTAGGGTTAGGGTTAGGGTTAGGGTTAGGGTTAGGGTTAGGGTTAGGGTTAGGGTTAGGGTTAGGGTTAGGGTTAGGGTTAGGGTTAGGGTTAGGGTTAGGGTTAGGGTTAGGGTTAGGGTTAGGGTTAGGGTTAGGGTTAGGGTTAGGGTTAGGGTTAGGGTTAGGGTTAGGGTTAGGGTTAGGGTTAGGGTTAGGGTTAGGGTTAGGGTTAGGGTTAGGGTTAGGGTTAGGGTTAGGGTTAGGGTTAGGGTTAGGGTTAGGGTTAGGGTTAGGGTTAGGGTTAGGGTTAGGGTTAGGGTTAGGGTTAGGGTTAGGGTTAGGGTTAGGGTTAGGGTTAGGGTTAGGGTTAGGGTTAGGGTTAGGGTTAGGGTTAGGGTTAGGGTTAGGGTTAGGGTTAGGGTTAGGGTTAGGGTTAGGGTTAGGGTTAGGGTTAGGGTTAGGGTTAGGGTTAGGGTTAGGGTTAGGGTTAGGGTTAGGGTTAGGGTTAGGGTTAGGGTTAGGGTTAGGGTTAGGGTTAGGGTTAGGGTTAGGGTTAGGGTTAGGGTTAGGGTTAGGGTTAGGGTTAGGGTTAGGGTTAGGGTTAGGGTTAGGGTTAGGGTTAGGGTTAGGGTTAGGGTTAGGGTTAGGGTTAGGGTTAGGGTTAGGGTTAGGGTTAGGGTTAGGGTTAGGGTTAGGGTTAGGGTTAGGGTTAGGGTTAGGGTTAGGGTTAGGGTTAGGGTTAGGGTTAGGGTTAGGGTTAGGGTTAGGGTTAGGGTTAGGGTTAGGGTTAGGGTTAGGGTTAGGGTTAGGGTTAGGGTTAGGGTTAGGGTTAGGGTTAGGGTTAGGGTTAGGGTTAGGGTTAGGGTTAGGGTTAGGGTTAGGGTTAGGGTTAGGGTTAGGGTTAGGGTTAGGGTTAGGGTTAGGGTTAGGGTTAGGGTTAGGGTTAGGGTTAGGGTTAGGGTTAGGGTTAGGGTTAGGGTTAGGGTTAGGGTTAGGGTTAGGGTTAGGGTTAGGGTTAGGGTTAGGGTTAGGGTTAGGGTTAGGGTTAGGGTTAGGGTTAGGGTTAGGGTTAGGGTTAGGGTTAGGGTTAGGGTTAGGGTTAGGGTTAGGGTTAGGGTTAGGGTTAGGGTTAGGGTTAGGGTTAGGGTTAGGGTTAGGGTTAGGGTTAGGGTTAGGGTTAGGGTTAGGGTTAGGGTTAGGGTTAGGGTTAGGGTTAGGGTTAGGGTTAGGGTTAGGGTTAGGGTTAGGGTTAGGGTTAGGGTTAGGGTTAGGGTTAGGGTTAGGGTTAGGGTTAGGGTTAGGGTTAGGGTTAGGGTTAGGGTTAGGGTTAGGGTTAGGGTTAGGGTTAGGGTTAGGGTTAGGGTTAGGGTTAGGGTTAGGGTTAGGGTTAGGGTTAGGGTTAGGGTTAGGGTTAGGGTTAGGGTTAGGGTTAGGGTTAGGGTTAGGGTTAGGGTTAGGGTTAGGGTTAGGGTTAGGGTTAGGGTTAGGGTTAGGGTTAGGGTTAGGGTTAGGGTTAGGGTTAGGGTTAGGGTTAGGGTTAGGGTTAGGGTTAGGGTTAGGGTTAGGGTTAGGGTTAGGGTTAGGGTTAGGGTTAGGGTTAGGGTTAGGGTTAGGGTTAGGGTTAGGGTTAGGGTTAGGGTTAGGGTTAGGGTTAGGGTTAGGGTTAGGGTTAGGGTTAGGGTTAGGGTTAGGGTTAGGGTTAGGGTTAGGGTTAGGGTTAGGGTTAGGGTTAGGGTTAGGGTTAGGGTTAGGGTTAGGGTTAGGGTTAGGGTTAGGGTTAGGGTTAGGGTTAGGGTTAGGGTTAGGGTTAGGGTTAGGGTTAGGGTTAGGGTTAGGGTTAGGGTTAGGGTTAGGGTTAGGGTTAGGGTTAGGGTTAGGGTTAGGGTTAGGGTTAGGGTTAGGGTTAGGGTTAGGGTTAGGGTTAGGGTTAGGGTTAGGGTTAGGGTTAGGGTTAGGGTTAGGGTTAGGGTTAGGGTTAGGGTTAGGGTTAGGGTTAGGGTTAGGGTTAGGGTTAGGGTTAGGGTTAGGGTTAGGGTTAGGGTTAGGGTTAGGGTTAGGGTTAGGGTTAGGGTTAGGGTTAGGGTTAGGGTTAGGGTTAGGGTTAGGGTTAGGGTTAGGGTTAGGGTTAGGGTTAGGGTTAGGGTTAGGGTTAGGGTTAGGGTTAGGGTTAGGGTTAGGGTTAGGGTTAGGGTTAGGGTTAGGGTTAGGGTTAGGGTTAGGGTTAGGGTTAGGGTTAGGGTTAGGGTAGGGTTAGGGTTAGGGTTAGGGTTAGGGTTAGGGTTAGGGTTAGGGTTAGGGTTAGGGTTAGGGTTAGGGTTAGGGTTAGGGTTAGGGTTAGGGTTAGGGTTAGGGTTAGGGTTAGGGTTAGGGTTAGGGTTAGGGTTAGGGTTAGGGTTAGGGTTAGGGTTAGGGTTAGGGTTAGGGTTAGGGTTAGGGTTAGGGTTAGGGTTAGGGTTAGGGTTAGGGTTAGGGTTAGGGTTAGGGTTAGGGTTAGGGTTAGGGTTAGGGTTAGGGTTAGGGTTAGGGTTAGGGTTAGGGTTAGGGTTAGGGTTAGGGTTAGGGTTAGGGTTAGGGTTAGGGTTAGGGTTAGGGTTAGGGTTAGGGTTAGGGTTAGGGTTAGGGTTAGGGTTAGGGTTAGGGTTAGGGTTAGGGTTAGGGTTAGGGTTAGGGTTAGGGTTAGGGTTAGGGTTAGGGTTAGGGTTAGGGTTAGGGTTAGGGTTAGGGTTAGGGTTAGGGTTAGGGTTAGGGTTAGGGTTAGGGTAGGGTTAGGGTTAGGGTTAGGGTTAGGGTTAGGGTTAGGGTTAGGGTTAGGGTTAGGGTTAGGGTTAGGGTTAGGGTTAGGGTTAGGGTTAGGGTTAGGGTTAGGGTTAGGGTTAGGGTTAGGGTTAGGGTTAGGGTTAGGGTTAGGGTTAGGGTTAGGGTTTGGGTTAGGGTTAGGGTTAGGGTTAGGGTTAGGGTTAGGGTTAGGGTTAGGGTTAGGGTTAGGGTTAGGGTTAGGGTTAGGGTTAGGGTTAGGGTTAGGGTTAGGGTTAGGGTTAGGGTTAGGGTTAGGGTTAGGGTTAGGGTTAGGGTTAGGGTTAGGGTTAGGGTTAGGGTTAGGGTTAGGGTTAGGGTTAGGGTTAGGGTTAGGGTTAGGGTTAGGGTTAGGGTTAGGGTTAGGGTTAGGGTTAGGGTTAGGGTTAGGGTTAGGGTTAGGGTTAGGGTTAGGGTTAGGGTTAGGGTTAGGGTTAGGGTTAGGGTTAGGGTTAGGGTTAGGGTTAGGGTTAGGGTTAGGGTTAGGGTTAGGGTTAGGGTTAGGGTTAGGGTTAGGGTTAGGGTTAGGGTTAGGGTTAGGGTTAGGGTTAGGGTTAGGGTTAGGGTTAGGGTTAGGGTTAGGGTTAGGGTTAGGGTTAGGGTTAGGGTTAGGGTTAGGGTTAGGGTTAGGGTTAGGGTTAGGGTTAGGGTTAGGGTTAGGGTTAGGGTTAGGGTTAGGGTTAGGGTTTAGGGTTAGGGTTAGGGTTAGGGTTAGGGTTAGGGTTAGGGTTAGGGTTAGGGTTAGGGTTAGGGTTAGGGTTAGGGTTAGGGTTAGGGTTAGGGTTAGGGTTAGGGTTAGGGTTAGGGTTAGGGTTAGGGTTAGGGTTAGGGTTAGGGTTAGGGTTAGGGTTAGGGTTAGGGTTAGGGTTAGGGTTAGGGTTAGGGTTAGGGTTAGGGTTAGGGTTAGGGTTAGGGTTAGGGTTAGGGTTAGGGTTAGGGTTAGGGTTAGGGTTAGGGTTAGGGTTAGGGTTAGGGTTAGGGTTAGGGTTAGGGTTAGGGTTAGGGTTAGGGTTAGGGTTAGGGTTAGGGTTAGGGTTAGGGTTAGGGTTAGGGTTAGGGTTAGGGTTAGGGTTAGGGTTAGGGTTAGGGTTAGGGTTAGGGTTAGGGTTAGGGTTAGGGTTAGGGTTAGGGTTAGGGTTAGGGTTAGGGTTAGGGTTAGGGTTAGGGTTAGGGTTAGGGTTAGGGTTAGGGTTAGGGTTAGGGTTAGGGTTAGGGTTAGGGTTAGGGTTAGGGTTAGGGTTAGGGTTAGGGTTAGGGTTAGGGTTAGGGTTAGGGTTAGGGTTAGGGTTAGGGTTAGGGTTAGGGTTAGGGTTAGGGTTAGGGTTAGGGTTAGGGTTAGGGTTAGGGTTAGGGTTAGGGTTAGGGTTAGGGTTAGGGTTAGGGTTAGGGTTAGGGTTAGGGTTAGGGTTAGGGTTAGGGTTAGGGTTAGGGTTAGGGTTAGGGTTAGGGTTAGGGTTAGGGTTAGGGTTAGGGTTAGGGTTAGGGTTAGGGTTAGGGTTAGGGTTAGGGTTAGGGTTAGGGTTAGGGTTAGGGTTAGGGTTAGGGTTAGGGTTAGGGTTAGGGTTAGGGTTAGGGTTAGGGTTAGGGTTAGGGTTAGGGTTAGGGTTAGGGTTAGGGTTAGGGTTAGGGTTAGGGTTAGGGTTAGGGTTAGGGTTAGGGTTAGGGTTAGGGTTAGGGTTAGGGTTAGGGTTAGGGTTAGGGTTAGGGTTAGGGTTAGGGTTAGGGTTAGGGTTAGGGTTAGGGTTAGGGTTAGGGTTAGGGTTAGGGTTAGGGTTAGGGTTAGGGTTAGGGTTAGGGTTAGGGTTAGGGTTAGGGTTAGGGTTAGGGTTAGGGTTAGGGTTAGGGTTAGGGTTAGGGTTAGGGTTAGGGTTAGGGTTAGGGTTAGGGTTAGGGTTAGGGTTAGGGTTAGGGTTAGGGTTAGGGTTAGGGTTAGGGTTAGGGTTAGGGTTAGGGTTAGGGTTAGGGTTAGGGTTAGGGTTAGGGTTAGGGTTAGGGTTAGGGTTAGGGTTAGGGTTAGGGTTAGGGTTAGGGTTAGGGTTAGGGTTAGGGTTAGGGTTAGGGTTAGGGTTAGGGTTAGGGTTAGGGTTAGGGTTAGGGTTAGGGTTAGGGTTAGGGTTAGGGTTAGGGTTAGGGTTAGGGTTAGGGTTAGGGTTAGGGTTAGGGTTAGGGTTAGGGTTAGGGTTAGGGTTAGGGTTAGGGTTAGGGTTAGGGTTAGGGTTAGGGTTAGGGTTAGGGTTAGGGTTAGGGTTAGGGTTAGGGTTAGGGTTAGGGTTAGGGTTAGGGTTAGGGTTAGGGTTAGGGTTAGGGTTAGGGTTAGGGTTAGGGTTAGGGTTAGGGTTAGGGTTAGGGTTAGGGTTAGGGTTAGGGTTAGGGTTAGGGTTAGGGTTAGGGTTAGGGTTAGGGTTAGGGTTAGGGTTAGGGTTAGGGTTAGGGTTAGGGTTAGGGTTAGGGTTAGGGTTAGGGTTAGGGTTAGGGTTAGGGTTAGGGTTAGGGTTAGGGTTAGGGTTAGGGTTAGGGTTAGGGTTAGGGTTAGGGTTAGGGTTAGGGTTAGGGTTAGGGTTAGGGTTAGGGTTAGGGTTAGGGTTAGGGTTAGGGTTAGGGTTAGGGTTAGGGTTAGGGTTAGGGTTAGGGTTAGGGTTAGGGTTAGGGTTAGGGTTAGGGTTAGGGTTAGGGTTAGGGTTAGGGTTAGGGTTAGGGTTAGGGTTAGGGTTAGGGTTAGGGTTAGGGTTAGGGTTAGGGTTAGGGTTAGGGTTAGGGTTAGGGTTAGGGTTAGGGTTAGGGTTAGGGTTAGGGTTAGGGTTAGGGTTAGGGTTAGGGTTAGGGTTAGGGTTAGGGTTAGGGTTAGGGTTAGGGTTAGGGTTAGGGTTAGGGTTAGGGTTAGGGTTAGGGTTAGGGTTAGGGTTAGGGTTAGGGTTAGGGTTAGGGTTAGGGTTAGGGTTAGGGTTAGGGTTAGGGTTAGGGTTAGGGTTAGGGTTAGGGTTAGGGTTAGGGTTAGGGTTAGGGTTAGGGTTAGGGTTAGGGTTAGGGTTAGGGTTAGGGTTAGGGTTAGGGTTAGGGTTAGGGTTAGGGTTAGGGTTAGGGTTAGGGTTAGGGTTAGGGTTAGGGTTAGGGTTAGGGTTAGGGTTAGGGTTAGGGTTAGGGTTAGGGTTAGGGTTAGGGTTAGGGTTAGGGTTAGGGTTAGGGTTAGGGTTAGGGTTAGGGTTAGGGTTAGGGTTAGGGTTAGGGTTAGGGTTAGGGTTAGGGTTAGGGTTAGGGTTAGGGTTAGGGTTAGGGTTAGGGTTAGGGTTAGGGTTAGGGTTAGGGTTAGGGTTAGGGTTAGGGTTAGGGTTAGGGTTAGGGTTAGGGTTAGGGTTAGGGTTAGGGTTAGGGTTAGGGTTAGGGTTAGGGTTAGGGTTAGGGTTAGGGTTAGGGTTAGGGTTAGGGTTAGGGTTAGGGTTAGGGTTAGGGTTAGGGTTAGGGTTAGGGTTAGGGTTAGGGTTAGGGTTAGGGTTAGGGTTAGGGTTAGGGTTAGGGTTAGGGTTAGGGTTAGGGTTAGGGTTAGGGTTAGGGTTAGGGTTAGGGTTAGGGTTAGGGTTAGGGTTAGGGTTAGGGTTAGGGTTAGGGTTAGGGTTAGGGTTAGGGTTAGGGTTAGGGTTAGGGTTAGGGTTAGGGTTAGGGTTAGGGTTAGGGTTAGGGTTAGGGTTAGGGTTAGGGTTAGGGTTAGGGTTAGGGTTAGGGTTAGGGTTAGGGTTAGGGTTAGGGTTAGGGTTAGGGTTAGGGTTAGGGTTAGGGTTAGGGTTAGGGTTAGGGTTAGGGTTAGGGTTAGGGTTAGGGTTAGGGTTAGGGTTAGGGTTAGGGTTAGGGTTAGGGTTAGGGTTAGGGTTAGGGTTAGGGTTAGGGTTAGGGTTAGGGTTAGGGTTAGGGTTAGGGTTAGGGTTAGGGTTAGGGTTAGGGTTAGGGTTAGGGTTAGGGTTAGGGTTAGGGTTAGGGTTAGGGTTAGGGTTAGGGTTAGGGTTAGGGTTAGGGTTAGGGTTAGGGTTAGGGTTAGGGTTAGGGTTAGGGTTAGGGTTAGGGTTAGGGTTAGGGTTAGGGTTAGGGTTAGGGTTAGGGTTAGGGTTAGGGTTAGGGTTAGGGTTAGGGTTAGGGTTAGGGTTAGGGTTAGGGTTAGGGTTAGGGTTAGGGTTAGGGTTAGGGTTAGGGTTAGGGTTAGGGTTAGGGTTAGGGTTAGGGTTAGGGTTAGGGTTAGGGTTAGGGTTAGGGTTAGGGTTAGGGTTAGGGTTAGGGTTAGGGTTAGGGTTAGGGTTAGGGTTAGGGTTAGGGTTAGGGTTAGGGTTAGGGTTAGGGTTAGGGTTAGGGTTAGGGTTAGGGTTAGGGTTAGGGTTAGGGTTAGGGTTAGGGTTAGGGTTAGGGTTAGGGTTAGGGTTAGGGTTAGGGTTAGGGTTAGGGTTAGGGTTAGGGTTAGGGTTAGGGTTAGGGTTAGGGTTAGGGTTAGGGTTAGGGTTAGGGTTAGGGTTAGGGTTAGGGTTAGGGTTAGGGTTAGGGTTAGGGTTAGGGTTAGGGTTAGGGTTAGGGTTAGGGTTAGGGTTAGGGTTAGGGTTAGGGTTAGGGTTAGGGTTAGGGTTAGGGTTAGGGTTAGGGTTAGGGTTAGGGTTAGGGTTAGGGTTAGGGTTAGGGTTAGGGTTAGGGTTAGGGTTAGGGTTAGGGTTAGGGTTAGGGTTAGGGTTAGGGTTAGGGTTAGGGTTAGGGTTAGGGTTAGGGTTAGGGTTAGGGTTAGGGTTAGGGTTAGGGTTAGGGTTAGGGTTAGGGTTAGGGTTAGGGTTAGGGTTAGGGTTAGGGTTAGGGTTAGGGTTAGGGTTAGGGTTAGGGTTAGGGTTAGGGTTAGGGTTAGGGTTAGGGTTAGGGTTAGGGTTAGGGTTAGGGTTAGGGTTAGGGTTAGGGTTAGGGTTAGGGTTAGGGTTAGGGTTAGGGTTAGGGTTAGGGTTAGGGTTAGGGTTAGGGTTAGGGTTAGGGTTAGGGTTAGGGTTAGGGTTAGGGTTAGGGTTAGGGTTAGGGTTAGGGTTAGGGTTAGGGTTAGGGTTAGGGTTAGGGTTAGGGTTAGGGTTAGGGTTAGGGTTAGGGTTAGGGTTAGGGTTAGGGTTAGGGTTAGGGTTAGGGTTAGGGTTAGGGTTAGGGTTAGGGTTAGGGTTAGGGTTAGGGTTAGGGTTAGGGTTAGGGTTAGGGTTAGGGTTAGGGTTAGGGTTAGGGTTAGGGTTAGGGTTAGGGTTAGGGTTAGGGTTAGGGTTAGGGTTAGGGTTAGGGTTAGGGTTAGGGTTAGGGTTAGGGTTAGGGTTAGGGTTAGGGTTAGGGTTAGGGTTAGGGTTAGGGTTAGGGTTAGGGTTAGGGTTAGGGTTAGGGTTAGGGTTAGGGTTAGGGTTAGGGTTAGGGTTAGGGTTAGGGTTAGGGTTAGGGTTAGGGTTAGGGTTAGGGTTAGGGTTAGGGTTAGGGTTAGGGTTAGGGTTAGGGTTAGGGTTAGGGTTAGGGTTAGGGTTAGGGTTAGGGTTAGGGTTAGGGTTAGGGTTAGGGTTAGGGTTAGGGTTAGGGTTAGGGTTAGGGTTAGGGTTAGGGTTAGGGTTAGGGTTAGGGTTAGGGTTAGGGTTAGGGTTAGGGTTAGGGTTAGGGTTCGGGTTAGGGTTAGGGTTAGGGTTAGGGTTAGGGTTAGGGTTAGGGTTAGGGTTAGGGTTAGGGTTAGGGTTAGGGTTAGGGTTAGGGTTAGGGTTAGGGTTAGGGTTAGGGTTAGGGTTAGGGTTAGGGTTAGGGTTAGGGTTAGGGTTAGGGTTAGGGTTAGGGTTAGGGTTAGGGTTAGGGTTAGGGTTAGGGTTAGGGTTAGGGTTAGGGTTAGGGTTAGGGTTAGGGTTAGGGTTAGGGTTAGGGTTAGGGTTAGGGTTAGGGTTAGGGTTAGGGTTAGGGTTAGGGTTAGGGTTAGGGTTAGGGTTAGGGTTAGGGTTAGGGTTAGGGTTAGGGTTAGGGTTAGGGTTAGGGTTAGGGTTAGGGTTAGGGTTAGGGTTAGGGTTAGGGTTAGGGTTAGGGTTAGGGTTAGGGTTAGGGTTAGGGTTAGGGTTAGGGTTAGGGTTAGGGTTAGGGTTAGGGTTAGGGTTAGGGTTAGGGTTAGGGTTAGGGTTAGGGTTAGGGTTAGGGTTAGGGTTAGGGTTAGGGTTAGGGTTAGGGTTAGGGTTAGGGTTAGGGTTAGGGTTAGGGTTAGGGTTAGGGTTAGGGTTAGGGTTAGGGTTAGGGTTAGGGTTAGGGTTAGGGTTAGGGTTAGGGTTAGGGTTAGGGTTAGGGTTAGGGTTAGGGTTAGGGTTAGGGTTAGGGTTAGGGTTAGGGTTAGGGTTAGGGTTAGGGTTAGGGTTAGGGTTAGGGTTAGGGTTAGGGTTAGGGTTAGGGTTAGGGTTAGGGTTAGGGTTAGGGTTAGGGTTAGGGTTAGGGTTAGGGTTAGGGTTAGGGTTAGGGTTAGGGTTAGGGTTAGGGTTAGGGTTAGGGTTAGGGTTAGGGTTAGGGTTAGGGTTAGGGTTAGGGTTAGGGTTAGGGTTAGGGTTAGGGTTAGGGTTAGGGTTAGGGTTAGGGTTAGGGTTAGGGTTAGGGTTAGGGTTAGGGTTAGGGTTAGGGTTAGGGTTAGGGTTAGGGTTAGGGTTAGGGTTAGGGTTAGGGTTAGGGTTAGGGTTAGGGTTAGGGTTAGGGTTAGGGTTAGGGTTAGGGTTAGGGTTAGGGTTAGGGTTAGGGTTAGGGTTAGGGTTAGGGTTAGGGTTAGGGTTAGGGTTAGGGTTAGGGTTAGGGTTAGGGTTAGGGTTAGGGTTAGGGTTAGGGTTAGGGTTAGGGTTAGGGTTAGGGTTAGGGTTAGGGTTAGGGTTAGGGTTAGGGTTAGGGTTAGGGTTAGGGTTAGGGTTAGGGTTAG